>NC_041396.2:88769156-88971656 GCF_900747795.2 Erpetoichthys calabaricus | reverse complement strand
TTTACAGTACGAGTTGCACGCGGGAACGAAGGTAAATGACGTTAATTTTTGACTGTCTTTTAATACTGTGTAAGCATACATATTAACACATGTGCAATTAAACGTGTGCATTTACGGGGTGATTTCTCAGGCTTAAAAGCTCACCTTTTATCAAACGCGGGAACAAAGGTAACTGACGTTGTTCACTGTCTTTTAATACTGTGTAACCATACATATTAACACATGTCCAATTAAACGTATGAATTTACGGGGTGATTTCTCAGGCTTAAAAGCTCGCCTTTTACTAAAAAGGTAAATGCAAAACTATTTTCAATCAGTTTATTGAAACGCTCCTGTTAAGGATTGCAATAACATATTTGCGAGATAAAAGAACGAAGTAGGGGGAAATGGAGGAACAGCCGCAAACAGCGAAGAGCAAAAAATTAATTAAACAATTGAGAACGGAGCGAGTTAAGCATACAAGCATGTTCATAAGGGAAACAAACCACGGTGTAAAACGTAAGTTTAAATAAAGTTTATAGAAACGCTCCCGCTGCGGATTGCAATGACATATTCGCGAGATAAAAGTTTAATGAGAAGACACGAGGTATAAACGAACCACACACCGTGGCGCAACGTTAGGGGCAACAGTTTCAACCATTCTATGATCTGCTTCTCGCAACTGAAAGACGGCACATGGCGGATGTTAGCCGACTTGCTGACCGCAACGTTAGGGGCTTCAGGTATGGCGCTGATGCCACATCTCAGTGCCAACAATTTGCAGACTGTACTTAAAAGACACGCCCTTCTCACTGGACAGTTAAAAACACCAATCAAACTAACGATGACATCAAGTATTACCCAATCAAAAGTAGGAAAGGAGGCATCTTCATAAAATGCGTGTGGGATGATTTGCATGAGACGCTGCTTTAAAAAAAAAAATGATTACAAAAATACGGGATAAATCCCGTCCAGTATTGATTCAAAACGGGACGCGCAATTTCATTGTCAAACGCGGCACGATTCCGTATTTTAAAGGACGGGTGGCAACCCTACAGTGCCAGGTAACCACCCATACAATCAGATTGTGATTCAGACTAGGAATGCAATGAATGTAATTACCCCGATCTACATACAAGGCGAAAGTCTTGCAACATTCAAAGATGATGGTTTGGGATAATTAGTACTTATTAAGTACACCATGGAACATAAAAGAGCTTATGAAGCCTTGAACCGAAAAAAGCAACATCTCAGAGATCGTACAAAAAAAAAAGGAGGTAATGTCGTTTTACTCGCTGTAGATTTTAGTGAAACATTACCAGTTATTCCACGAGGGAGACCAGCAGATGAACTCAACGCTTCTTTAAAATCCATGCTTCTCCCACGGTCGGTTATATGTCGCGTGTTCTCGGGTAGGTACACCAAAAAATGTATACATTTAAGCATGTAATGGGCAAACAAAAAATGAGGTATACCCGAAGGCACTGCAGTAGTACTCAATGTAACTTTACTTCTTAAATGTTAATGTTTTACTGTTTAATAATTTATACGCTTCTTATATATTGTTCAAATTCTTTTATCAAAATACCAGTGACAGCGCAATGCACGATAACATGGAGTGAATACACCATACGCATCTGCCCACGGCCGCCCTGGTGTGCGCAGATAGGAGTTGATTCTAAAATAAAATAAACATAAAAAGAGTAATACAATCATCACCCATAAAGCGGATAGCAGACGTGACGTATTATATGTGTACCACATTTCAAGTCAATAGGTGAAACAGTTTGCAAGCTACAGGTGATTTAAATATCCTGGACAGACCAACGAAAAGCCACGGTAGCAAATTATACAAGAAGATTTTACTGTTTAATTATTTATATTTATATGAAATGTGCTTCTTATATATTACTTCATATTCTCATATGATAATGATGTTAATGTTGTTTATATTGATTTCTATGTTATTGTAAGTGCATCTATGTGTGTATATGTATGTATGTATGTGTATATATATATATATATATATATATATATATATATATATATATATATATATATATAAAAATATATATATAAAAAATATATGTGTATATGTATATATAATATATCTGTATTTGTGTGTATATGTGTGTGTATATGTGTATATGTATATATATATGACAGCAACACTCATAACAATGACAACACAATTACATTGACAATCATGTTACGTTATTTTTAAAATGTTTCCTTTACTTTTTCATAACCTCTTTAACACACTACTTCTCCGCTGCGAAGCGCGGGTATTTTGCTAGTCTGTTAATATGTATGCTTACACAGTATTAAAAGACACTCAACAATTACAAAGTATTAAAAGACACTCAACAATTAACGTCATTTACCTTCGTTCCCGCGTTTGACTCGTGCTGTAAATCTCTTCCTTGTTTTCACTTCACGTGATTACGTAGGAGGCGTAATACGTGATGACGCGATACATGACTCCGCCTCCTCCATTAGAGTATATGGACAAAAAACAGGTTCCAGTTATGACCATTACGCGTAGAATTTCGAAATGAAACCTGCCTAACTTTTGTAAGTAAGCTGTAAGGAATGAGCCTGCCAAATTTCAGCCTTCCACCTACACGGGAAGTTGGAGAATTAGTGATGAGTGAGTCAATCAGTCAGTGAGTCAGTGAGGGCTTTGCCTTTTATTAATTAGTATAGATTGTAATTGACTTGCTCTTGACGACTCAGGCACCTTAACTGTTTCTTTTTTCTTAATTAGCTGCCAAACAATTATGAGATACAAAATGAGCCAACACGTGATCAGCAAACTGTGTCCATCAAACAATATCTGAAAATAAAGAAAGATGAAGGTCTCAGGAATCTCGATCTGCTCAGGTCCAGAAAACATTTTAACTTAGAAAAGAGAAAATCGACAATTTTGTAAATGTCTGCTATTGCACAATGAGAGCAGCAACAAGCCATGGAATTAAAGAACGCGTTTAATTAACAACAAGACTCCATGCCTAATTAAGCAACTGGTTGGAGTGAAACTGATTGGAGTCTGAGGCCCTGACTTAGTTGGTCTTCTGTTGGCTCATTCATTTCTCATTTAATTTCTATTTGGGTGCCATTTAAGGAAAAAAATGAAGCAATTCAGAGGAACAAATCCTAAAAAACAAGTCAATTAAAATGAAAGGAAAAGGAGTTAATTGGCAGCAAAAACTGGTCCCCAATTAAGAAAAGGGTTAGAATGAAAACCTGTAGCAACTGTGGCCCTCCACGACTGGAGTTTGAGACCACAGATTTATAATAAGGTAAACAGGACTGTATGAGTATTTATTAACATTAAATACCTGAGCAGTGGTGACATGGTAGTGCAATGGTTAGCTCTGTTGTTTCACAAGTACAGCATCCTGGGTTAGAATTCTGCACCCACCCAGCCGTTATCTGTGTTGAGTTTGCCCCACAATCCTAAAGACATGCAGGCTAGGTGACTTTAAACTGGCCGCTGTTTGAGTGAGGGAAGTCGTGTTTCTGAGTGGGCCGTATCCAGGGTTGTTCATTATTTTATGCTGGTGTTGCGTGAAGAGATTCCAGCTCCTCGTGACTTTGAAGTGGATTAATTGGGTTTTAGAGTAAACATTCAAAACTTTCGGTATGCTTATTTAGAATTAATAAGAATAAATCTCTTTCCTAACCTTTGTATTCACACAGCCTTTCCCGAACAGCATCTGAAGCAAGGTCGCTACTGAGCCCTAAAGTGACATTTGTCTGTTATAGCATGACAGTTAAATGTTTCTGAGTAACCTAACGTGCTGAATTAAAATAAAGTTTAACCCAAAAATGGTTACTCTTGATGATAATAATTGTTATTATTATCAATTTTGATAATTGAGATCATTGTATTTAGAATACTATTAGCTGTTTTTAGTAAAAATGTTAATACTGATGGTTTCAAAAATGATTCTATCCAAACCAGCCTTGCTTGGTGTTATCAACAATACAAATTATATTTGTGGATATCGCAATGCATCTATTATTACTACTCCTGATAATACTAATAAAGTAGAAGTAATAATAATACAATTATGTAAATGTAAAAAATTAAGTTAACAATAGGAATGCTGTTAACAAAAGCAGCACTGATTAAACTACTGATGATTTAATCCTGATAATTATTTTTAATGCTTATAACAAGTGATGATAAAGAATGTAAAAATACCTTTTTCTGCTACTTACACGTCCAATGAACGTGACATGGCTATTTTGTTCTCCTCACCTAATGATGAAAGTGGAGCAAAACTGTAGAACTGCTGCTGATTGTGGTCATTCATTACAGTTCAGTAATGTCTTCTGTATTGAATGTGCCAGTAGCGTGTTATTCATGGCTTATGATGTCCCTTTTTTGACTATAAGGTTTGTACTTATTTGATACAGTATATATGATTTAATATACCGTACACGATCTTGCAATGTATGATTTGTAAACTTTATCCGTTCATCCGTTATCAAACCCGCATAATACAGCACAGTGAAGTGTGGCCCAGAGACTATGCTTGCAGCAAGGAATGCAAAGCAAAGCCAACATATGATGAAGAGCCCGTCCATCACAGGGTGTAAAGTTAGGCACCCCTACATTCAGCCATGTTTTTTAAATAACCTAATAGACATGTCTTTGCGATCGGGAAGAAACTTGGATTACTCAGAAAAAGACTCGCACAGGCATGGAGAGAATATGAAACTCCACATTACTTTGTGTAAAATGTGGCTGCAAAATAAGTAAATGCAAATATAAAAAGTAAATACTATTATTGTATTATACAGATAAAAACTAGCTGTGATATTACTTGAGTAATGTTTAAGACATTTAACAATGATTCTGTCCCTGCCACATTTCTGTTTTGGGTTCACTTCAGTTTCTGCTTTGAGGCACTGTCTTCTGTTCTCTCTGTTAATACTCCATTTTGTCTCATACATTAATTCTCCTGGACCTTTCTACACTTATCTTCACCTTTATCTAACACAGGGGTCTCCAACCTTTTTCCCCCCTGAGAGCTACTTTTACAAAATGAAAATAGCCGACAGCTACTCATGTTTTCTAACGTTTCTTCTCATAGCTTCTTTCAACTCAAACAAAGTGAGTAAGCTTGTTTTGCCTGAACATTTACAAAATGTTGGTGTCCACAACTCACATTTTGCATTAAAACATCACAAAAAATATTTACTTCACCTGCAAGTGCATTTTGTATGTCTGTATGCATTTTCTAGTGAATCTCACACTATTGAATTAAAACGTGAATGTTGTCAAAACAAAACAATGCAATTCCAAAAACACAGATATTACTTATTCATTTGACATTTTGTTACATGTCACTGTTTCACTTCATAAGAGTATTCACATGTCCAGTTGCATGTGTGATGTGTTTTTCAGTTAGTCATATGACTGGCACTGCATGGAGACAACAAGAGAGGCAGGTGTATGGTGGAGTGTAGCCACTTAGGTTCACTCTTATGGAGTCATTTAAATGTTCATCTGTCAGTCTTGTTCTGAACTTTGATTTCATGAAATTAATGTTGGAAAAGGCCGACTCACAGAGGTATGTAGACCAAACAAAGCAGACATTTTCAGAGCTGCTTGGTGAAGATTCTTATAGTTATCTGGCTCTACTAAGCTTCAGAAATGCTGAGAATGCTGTTGAGACTTTAACTGCACATTATTTTGAATGTTTACTAATATATAATATATAAAATCCAATGTCTGTCTGTCTGTCCACTTTAAACGAGAGAACTACTTAGCGCAGGGGTGTCGAACTCCAGGCCTGGAGGGCCGCAGTGGCTGCGGATTTTCATTCTAACCTTTTTCCTAATCAGTGATCAGTTTTCACTGCTAAGTAACTTCTTTTCCCTTCATTTTAATAGCCTTGATTTTAAGGATTCAGTCCTCTGAATTTCTTTCTTTCTTAATTAAAGCAAAAGAAGTTAATTAACAGCAAAACATGGTCACTAATGAAGAAGATGGTTAGAATGAAAACCTGTAGCCACTGTGGCCCTCCAGGACCGGAGTTTGACACCCTTGACTTAGCGGATTTAGATCAGGTTTTTTTCTATAATTTGCTTGAACATTCCAGTTGATTTCGTGACTTGTCTCATTTCACTATGTACCATAGTTCGCCTGCGGTACTAATTTACTTGCACGAATCCTGGAAACATGCAGTGGGCCAAGCTGTGGGTGGTAGTGGTTTAGTGTTGCATTCTGGTCTTGACTGAAATGTTCTCTCTTTAGCTGTGTCTCTCTTATGCATTCAGATTTGCTGTGTGTGTGTCTTGCTTCTCTCCCATGTCTGTACGGGCATCAATAACATTTGAGGTTTTAGGGGCCCCTTTACAGGGAGCTCTGGATTTGGTGGTAATTTTACAACTTAATTGTTCATTTTTGGCTTAAATAGTTTTTCTTGTTTAGCTTCAATAAAACCTTGATTAAAAAACAATGATCTTATTCAGATTATTACTAAGAGTGTTTATACTGGTGATTAGGAAGTGGTAAAGATTTAAATTGCTTTATTGCAGACAGTGATAAGAGCGTAAAGGACTTTTTTCAGCTTGCAATAGTGGAAAATAAGCACGTACAAGTAATAATGATAAGAGCTGAATTGCTTGTTAGTGATCTGCTAGGAACAACTGTGACGATCACAGTAATGATAATAATTATCGCCTCATATGATCTCCATCTGACATCCATCTGCAAATGCTTGTTTGGCCTTACAAATCCACTGACATGCAAGACATGTCTGTGACACATTTCAAACACAAGTAACAAAGAAGTCAACTGATTCTACCTTCTCTGTTTCATGTAATCAGCATGTATTATTGATTTAGCTTCTAAAGGTCCAATTTTGTCATACATTTCTCCACACAGGATACATATCACATTGATTTCTGTTTCTTTTCTTATACTCTATTGATCATATTTTTGCAAATTCTTTGACTTAGCTGGAATAGGATATCAATGCTTTAAAAGTCACATTGAAAGTCAAACTAAAATATTAAGCCTTGTTTCCAGTATTTCACTTTATTGCTTGTTGCAATTCAGGGATATTACTGGAATGAAATGGCAAGAGTTGCTAATGAATGTCAAAACTGCATTAAACATACGGTAATAAAGAAACAATCTTATTATAATGCACTAGTTCACTTGTAGCCATCTTTTTTTGTTGTAAACTATTGTTAAAAAAAAAAAACACTCCGGATTGGTGAGGTATAGCAGGGAGTATAGCAGAAAAATGCACCAGGGTATGTCTTCAGGAAACCGGAGGTTTACTGCATTTCTATATTAAATCAACTGCACTTAATCATCAGATCTGATCACACATTTATTAAACTACAAACTAATTTCAATAACAGCAGAGTTTTTAAAGCTTTCATTGTAATATAATTTGTTACATATTGTTTTCTATCAATATGTCATCCATTGGTATAGTCCCTTATGTATAGATAAGGATTGGAAACCAGAACATTGTTTGCCTAATACCAAATGTGTAACTCTTTGTAGGGCCGAGCCAGAACAAGCCCCCTTGTAGGCCTTTGTTGTAATTGTCTAAATAGGTGCCATTGTAGCATAGTGGCTCATTGACCACTGGTGGCTCTGAGGCTTAACCTGCAATTGCTAAGTGCTTTGAGTAGTGAGAAAAGCGCTATATAAATGCAAAGTATTATTATTATCAATTCTGTCTGCCTTCACACAGGATTCCTATGGACACTCCTCCATTAATATAAAGATGAAATACCTTGTAATTAATTGGCTTTGGAAAAACTATAGCTCTGCGGTGGGTTGGCACCCTGCTCAGGATTGGTTCCTGCCTTGTGCCCTGTGTTGGCTGGGATTGGCTCCAGCGGACCCCCGTGACCCTGTGTTCGGATTCAGCGGGTTGGAAAATGGATGGAAAACTATAGCTGTCCACTATCTTGAACAAGAAAAAAATAATTGATCTCTTTATAAACTGTCTTGTACCTGTTAAATACTTCAGGTTGATGATTTATATTAAGGGTACTATATAAAACTGCATGGATTACTTTATTTATTTAGAAATTGTGTCCTACCTGTAAAGCAACACAGTGCTGTGGAAGACACTATATGGAAATGGATGTCCGTATACAGAGACTACAGTATATCTCAGTATAAAGTGAATTTTGTCTGTGAAACAATTCCAGCTACTGGTCATTGAGAAGGTTCTAGGTGCATTAGATGGTAAGAACTGGTATTTGGTAAAGTCAGGGTCAGTTAATGGATGGATAGATGAGTTGGGACTTTTATAGTAAAATCAAATTGGTATTTAAACTAACTCAAGGTATATGTCCTTGCATATAATACATATAAAAGTACAACAAAATAGTGTTTAGTAGTGTTTGAATACCCTCAACAATGAATTTAATATAAAAGCAGTTTCTTTTAAAATCTTATTAATCAAGTAGTGAATTAGATATCATTAAGGGAGGCGATTCTTTAGAATCAGTACATATTAAAAACAATGATTATATTGCCTTGGGTATTTTCAAAATTGAAATTCATGCTCATTTAAACTAAAAAACTAAGGACCATGAGCCAGGACCTGATCTGTGTACAGGAGAACTATGAAGTTATTAGGTAAGGAAGGTTTGTGGTCTCAAATGAAATTAACTTTGGCAGCCATTTGTGGCCAAGGCCAGTTCCTCTCCAGAGCAGATAATTAAAGCAGCAGCTTTTTACCAGCTGTAGACCTGTGGCAGCCAAGCTATTTATTTTGGACTTCTTAGAGCTCAACATGGTGGTGGTAAGATTCGACAGATGGCACATATCAGCTAGTTAGTATCAGTTTTATTTAATTTTAAGCTGCCATTTATTTCAGTCTTAACCAACTATTAATGTTGTACTGTCAGACAGACTGATTCAGTCAAAATGGGGAGCTGTTGTAGCTCTTGGGAATAATCTTTGCAGAATGATTTTTTTTCCAGAATGACTTCCTTAGTTTTCTGGAATTATCCTTTCCTAGAGTTATGCATCCATCTTGCTTTCTGGGAGGCTGATGCTGCAACCAATCAAGGACAATGGAAGAAACAGAGCTGGAGAGCCAGCAAGGAGAGAAAGCCAGCTGTTGTGTGCCACTGCCATAAGTGGGTGTTAGTGAGATGAAAGAAATTCAAGAAAATGCCGCCCCCCTTCTTCTAACAGAGTCTGTATAACATTGAAAGGTAAAGGTATGGAAGTGAGGTATGGCTGATGAAAATGAAATGTGATGCAAAGCTGGAAAGAGATGAAATGATCGTAGCTTGCATGCAGACATGTTTGTTGTTTTAGTGGTGTTCTTCATGGTCCATACAATGGAGACTTTTACTCAGAGGATAAAAGTTGGGATTGATTAATTAATTAATTAATAATTAATAATTATATAGCGCTTTTCTCACTACTCAAAGCGCTTAGCAATTGCAGGTTAAGGGCCTTGCTCAAGGGCCCAACAGAGCAGAGTCCCTATTGGCCTTTACGGGATTCAAACCGGCAACCTTCTGATTGCCAGTGCAGATGGGATGGCTGCTAGACTTTAATAACAAATATTCCCATAATAAATGAAGGCTGAACTGTTAAGTCAGAATATGTCACTGTCTTCCATCTAGATGTTCATTGTTAGAAATGGGAAAGAAAAAAACGTAAAGCTTGTACCACAGAGAAGAAGTCCCAAGTATCACTGATGTTCACCTGGAGGTAATTATCCACTGCCAGAATCTACATGCCTCAGTTAACCCACTGCTGTTTCAGACCACATCCTTTCCTTCTGGTACTTGCTGCTGAAGTTTAACATATGGGACCCATCTGCGTGGCTGCTATGGATAGTGTCAGAGGCGTAGCTAGGGGCAGGCGGTGGAGGCAGTCCGCCACAGGAGGCATTATTGGCCAAAAGGCTCAGTACAGTTCGCGTGTAAGCAGCAGGGTTCAGAAAAATATCACTTATGAATGAAAAAAGTAAAATTCTCTGATTTTTATCCACAAATGCTTCAAAAATAATGTTCAGACTGTCCTTCTGTGATGTCATCAGATACAGCAATTGAAATTTATGAGGCAATAACAAAAATAAACATAAACATTACACCAATAAGCCAACAGCTCATTTACAATTCAGAATTTCATTTCGTGATCAATCCGAATGCGTTCTTGCTCTGCACAGAAAACATCCCCACCTATTACTTGTACACTACACTGGTTGTGGTTTTTGCAGCGTAATTATATTAAACTAATAATTAGAACACGGCTTATCAGTGCGTCTATACTATATTCTTGTCTAGTTGATGCTTCTAAATAATTATATGTGAAAAACGATTGCTGTTTCTCTGTATATGGATAAATCTATGCAAAATTTATCTTAATTTTTCTCTATACGTCATTTTAATTTTCTATTTAAATAGGTTAACATATTCAGATATGTTGGAGGGGGGTAAATTGAAGCACCGGCCCACCCTGAGTGGCACAAACTCAAGTTATGCCACTGGATAGCGTAGCTAACTACATGCTGGCACGCTGGGCCCAGCTACCTGAAATGTTTGTGATTCTTTTGGAAGAACTCTATTTTTTCTACAGCTTCTGGTTGGGTCTTTTCAGGGTTTTGTAGCATTGCTACAGGTGATTTAAAAAAGAGAGCTATGGTCAGTCAATGGATAAATCTGTAAGTGAGATGAGCCTGCATGCTGGAGGAGAGACAGACACAAGCCTAGGTCTGAAGTTGGTGTGTTGGAAGTACCAGGATTCAAATTTATAAAAAAAGATAAGAGTCCAGGAATCTACCAGAGTGATCAACACGACTCAGGAGCAGTTTACACTTATGGTGCTTTATAAATAAATTTTGATTTGATTTGATTTGATTTGAAGAAGAGGAGAATCTGTATTTTGCATAAGAGACTGCCAGGCATCTAAAACAGTGTGAGCAGGATTGCGACATGAGCAGCAGAGAGTCAAAATGATTAGAGTTGCGACTTGTCCCATTGCATGTTTGTGCATGCTTGTTATTTTGGAGGTGTGCTGCTCGTGGCCCAATCATTGTGTAATTTTATATAGCTACCCCAAGGTTTCATGTTTTTGATGAAGTTAAAATACTCAGGGCTAAACTGCTTAATGCTGTGTTTGTCTCAGGCTCATATCTCTGTGCGCATTTACACATTTATATGAACTTTGTAGAATCAAATTTTTCATCATGAAGAAAGCTAGTACAAAAAAAAATTCTTCGATTCATTTTGTTACTTGATTAATTCCAAAATGAAATGAGCTATGAGTTAGAATGTTGGCTTGGTGAGCATGGGAAAGGCGCTATATAAATAAAATGTATTATTATTATTAACTTCAGAGGTCGAGGGTTAAATCCTGTCTGTGCAGAGCTTCTCATAAGATTCCAGTATTAATGCACATTCTAGTGATGCACAAAATTAACCTGAAGTGAAGGAGTGCTGATCTGCACACATACTGTACATGTGTCGGTGCTAAATTGGCATTCCATTAATGACTGGTCTGTCTCCCAGTGTTACTGCGGTAGCTTTACAACATACATTAAAGTCGACGGTTGAATAGATAAAATGTGATTTGTACATAGGCAATTATGTGATCTTTACAACTGTGTCCAGAGGTGTCCTCTGTTGTCTTCTGTGTTCCAAGGCTCACTTTGTAAAAGCCCATATGGTATGTTGCTGCAATATATTTTTTGGTTAGGAATTGCAATTTAAATGGAGTAGCAGCAGAATTCCAGCTTCATTTGCTTCATGAATGGAATAAAATAATTGTTACACAATAAATTAGCCTTATTTTAAACATTATTATATAGTAACCATGCACAATATTCATAAAAATATTATTTTTGTTTCATGTGGCTAAATCCTGACATAGATTGTTAAGCCATTTTTATTTCAGTTTAATGACATAGCAAGACAGTGATTGGCAGCATCAAGTCATGGGTCAGGTGCTGCACAATCTTTCTCCATTTGCTATTCAGGGACGTGTTGTAATAGCATGTGCTAGCAAAGGAGAATTAGATAATCCAGAGTTAAGTCGGAAGAAAGCAGATTACAATGAGCGGCCATGGCATGAAGAGCAGATAATGGGGTTAGGCTGAGCCTCAGGAAAAGCTTTCCAAATCCTCTGAGTTGACGAGGACATTCTCTGAAGACTCTCACCTAGCCTCTGCACCTCAATCACTGTTTATCTTTTTGTGCTTGTCTGTATATGAAATGTGAATGTTTGCAGGGACAGATGCATTCTCCTTATTTGCTTTTCTGGGCCACAGAAGCCTAAAGCCTCTCTTGGTAGAATTCTGGGTGCAAGGCAGGATTCAACCCTGAGAAAGGTGTCTGTCCTCACAGGGTACACACACTCCTACTGATTTGCTATAAAAAGTATTTTTAAATTGGGTGGAATGGTAGCCCAGTGTGGAGTTTCTATGTTCTCCCCATTTGTCTGAAAGGATTTTACTCACGCATCTCCAACAACATGCAGATTAACTTATTTGGTGACCCTGAATTGGCTCTTCTTCTACGCTCTTTCTTGTCTTGTGCTAAATGCTGTCAGGATTGGCTCTGCCCCCTCTAACCCTGAATAGAATTAAGGGGCTTTCAGAATGTTCTTTTACATTACTGTTTTAAATTCATTGCAAATCTACAGGTAAGTATTTCTGTTTTGTCCATATTTCTAGCTACTGCTCATCCCATTTGTTAAGCAACACAAAAAGAAGGGGGTTAGTGCAGTATAAACTCTAGGACTATAACAGTCCAATATTCACCTTCTGCTGAAAAAACGTTTTCAACTGTGGCTGCTTATAGTTTTGCATCAGAAAGATTGAATATATATTAATATCTAAGAACCTGTAAAGAGTACAAAGTCAAAACGTTGACCCGGTTTTAACTTTTCCATTATAACCTTTACTTTTTTCCAGTATATAAGCATAACCATCACACCAAACTATAGTGTTAAAATGTGACCCTGCACTGCAGTCTCTTGGTGGATTACATGAGATTTCTCTGTAATGTGATAAGAGGTGCTTTAAAACAAATACTCGATGACTGATGAGAAAGGACAATGCTTTAAAAGCTAAAATAAAATAAGAAGCACGACTAAACTAAAACTTCCAGACAGTTTTGCATCGTAGACAGCCATGAAACACAGTTGATGGCACTAACAGAAAAATAACTGTTAGTGACATTGTTGCCATTTACTTGCACATATTTAATTCCCTTGTGCATGGAACCGAGCCAGAGTTAGAAATGCAACCCACAAAATTAATGTCTCTGAGTGATGTGAAAGTTATGTTTTTAACAATTGAAGGCAGACAAAATTTAAAAACTTTAGGTGTTAGTCTTAAGTTCACTTGTTACAATTTTTTTATATATCTATATGATACATACTCTTTAAAAAATAATAGATTTAAATTAGTTTTCCATCCATCCATTTTCCAACCCGCTGAATCCGAACACAGGGTCACGGGGGTCTGCTGGAGCCAATCTCAGCCAACACAGGGCACAAGGCAGGAACCAATCCCGGGCAGGGTGCCAAACCACCGCAGGACACACACAAACACACCCACACACCAAGCACACACTAGGGCCAATTTAGAATCGCCAATCCACCTAACCAGCATGTCTTTGGACTGTGGGATTTTATGCTTTAAATTTGCATTATTTCAAGGTAACATAAGGCAAAATGTCCATAGTGGCAGAGGGGATACCACGCCTGGATGCTTGGTTTTCAATGGCTTGGCCTTGGTCTTGCGTGTGTTTCTTTCTGGGTGCTTCAGTTTTTTTCCAAGAACCCAAAGTCACTCATCTCAGCATATTGAGAATCGGCCCAGCTTGATATTGTGTTCGCCTTAATGGAGTGGTTCTCAGACTCAAGCCTGGGAATCCCATGTGGCCGCAGGTTTTGTTCCCACCAGTTTCACAATCAGCAGATCATTTTACCTCCAGTTGATCACATTTAATTGCCTGGTCTTTTACTCTTCTGTTATTCTGCTTTCACAGTGTGATTTATACATTTATGAGACATTTATAAATCTATCTTTTGTTGTTTTCCTATTCATTTTCCTTTTTCTCTATAGTTCATTGTATCATATTAATGCCAAATAACAGTGAGCAAAGCAAAAACCTGGGCAAATGACTCTAAATTCTGAAAGACTGCAATTGCTTCAGCATCAGACCCACTAACGATAGAAAATAATGGATTAAATAATCCGAACACTTGGAAACATGGAATGAAAATCATGATAATGATGAAAATCTTCAAAACCAATTTAAAAACAATAAAAATTATCCCCACGCAACATATACAGGGTATATATAAGGTTTGTTCATTTATAATAAAAAGTAGCAAATTAATTTATAATTTCTACATTGATCCCAAAACATAGAAACTGGGAAATAACAGCTTGATTAATTACCTTAGGAGTCCAATGAAAAACCTAAGTGGGTTGGAACAAAAATTTGCACTCCTCTGGAGCGTATTTGAGAACCGCTAGGTTAACGTGTAGAAAGATATTAGTGTGTGCATTGTATCTGACGTTACTGCACTAGATTCTGCTTCCCTTTGACCTTTATTTGAAATAGATGGTTCACAAAATGAATGGATTGATGAACGTCAGACGTAACTCCACTAAGAGTCCATGTGTGTGGGTTTGGGGGCATTTTACCCACATATACAACCATAGATGCTGAAATGCATTAGACTGTGGCCGTGCACAACCCAGTGACATTGTGCCAATTCTTAGTTAAGGTCGATTCATATTAGTATGTGACACTTGGGCTGTGACATTATAAAGCCCCCAGTTTAATTTCTACATGCACTGTTTGACAGATTAAAAGCAAGCAGAATAAATTATACAAGTAAACAGTGGATTGAATGTGTATGTGCATGACAAATGGACTTAGTATTGAAAGCTGATTTATGCTTTTGGGGGCAAACTGGTATTAGAAAGTGAAAAAGAAGATATTCCATTAAAATGCTGATTGAAAATGACTAACAAAAAAATAACACTTTTTAAAATCTGGTTTGATTATTGATTTATTTTAAATCCTCTTTATTTTGATTATGGTATACATATATTAATTGATACACTAGCATAACATTTCATTGGGGTGTGTGCATATGTTTTTGTGTATCATGTGTATGCGTTATGTGGAAATGTATTAAAATTGTTTTCTTTTTCTTTTTTTGTGGGTTTAAAAATTCATGTGATGGATATAACCCATCAAGAAGACCAAAGAATATTAAAAGCAAGCATTATTTCTTTTTTTTTTTTTAATTTTCATCAACCTTAAAAACAAACTCATTTACTTCAAGGCCTATTACAGTTTATATCCACATCCATCCATTTTCAGTTTTGGTTGAGGGTTGTAGGAGGCCAAAGCCTACCCAGCAGACATCAGGTACAATGTAGAAATCAGTCCCATGTACTGCATGTACCATGCACACACACACAGACATACATACATACTGTATATTTGTAATATATATATACTGTATATATTCATCCATTTTCCAACCCGCTGAATCCGAACACAGGGTCACGGGGGTCTGCTGGAGCCAAACCCAGCCAACACAGGGCACAAGGTAGGAACTAATCCTGGGCAGGGTGCCAACCCACCGCAGGGGACACACAAACACACACTAGGGCCAATTTAGAATCGCCAATCCACCTAACCTGCATGTCTTTGGACTGTGGGAGGAAACCGGAGCGCCCGGAGGAAACCCACGCAGACACGGGGAGTACATGCAAACTCCACACAGGAACCTGCTCAAATAAAGCTAGTGAATTGATGTTATAAAAATATAAACAAAAGGGTGCAGGTTTATGTAGCCAGGGTAGAAATAATTGAAAAAACAACAGACCTTATGCTCATCTGGGCCTACCTGTACAAGATCCAAACTCTCTTCCTGTGACATGCCTTCTGCGCTTACCCACATGACAGCCTCAATTTATCTTACCCTCTTCCTAAAACAACACCATATTGCTGTCTGGCCTCTCTTCCTCCTGCTGTTTATACTCTTGCCACTACTACACCTCCTTACAACAAGTACAGTTGGCATATGCCAACTTTTAAGTGTCGGACTTGGATTTCTTCCATGGGCTCCTCCAGAATTAGAAACGGGTACTGAACTCCTGGGGGTCATTCCATCAGAGCTGTTACCAAGAAGTTCCAGATGTTCCTGCAATCCTAGACCCTAGTCTTCTTTTAAAGAGCCGGATAAATCCCAGCTACCTGCCCATCATAATGGGATACAGAAAGGTATGTATTGTGAAACAGTTGTCTCTGTTGTCACCTTATAATATATGGGACTTGTGGCACTGATTCTGTCAAGCCCTGCTGCCCCAGACTTACTGTGCTTTGGTGGTTCAGGAGTATCTATCCCTGGGGCTTTGCACACAATATTAGAGAAAGTGTCCATTGTCAATAGTGGCCTTTCATCACTGACAGTGACAACATTGTCAGTTTACCTGCCAACTTAACATTTCATGCTCTGATTTCTGTCCTAGTTCAAGTTCATTGTCATGTGTGAGGAATGAGGAAATGAGGTATGAGGAAATTTTAACTTACGTGTCTTCTCAGAACAGTAACAGTGATACAATATCAACAAAATATATATAGAATGGAACATATATACATACTATATGCAACATATAGATATTTACAATAACATTTATAATATTTTTATTATGTATCTCTGCTCAGTATCCTTATAACCTGAGAACAGAAACTGTCTCTGAATGTGAATCTGCTGTTGCAAGTGCAAATGGCCCTGTGCTGTTTACTAGTAGGGAAGAATGAGAAAAGTAACTGTTCTCTAATAAGTGTGTTTGCCTTTCTAAGTCATTTGTGTTATGTACGTCCTGAACAGCAGGCAGCTTTTTGATATTGATATTCCGTGCCCCCTTCACCACATTCTTGAGCCAAGCAAGTGCGGTACCAGGATGTTATGCAGCTAATGAAGATGGACTCCGCTGTACACCTGTAGAAGGTGGTGGAAACAGAGCCATCTGAGGAAGCGAAGGTGTTGATGAGCTTTCTTGACAACAGTGAGTTCAATTCAGTTAGTCAGTTATGGTCACTCCAAGAAATGTGGAGCTCATTCCCTCCATTGTACTGTAGATGGGAGTGTAGTCTGCTTTATACTGTATGTATGGCAGTGCAATTATAGTCCTTGCTGCCACCCCCACACATCCTCTTTACTGTATTTAAATATAAATATACACATGTGTCATGTTGTACGTTGTGCCATATGTCTTCACTACAATCACTTAACCTGCTTGTGCTTTACTTCTATAAATTGAATACAGTATTACCAATTACAATGTATTTTTATCTAGTAAGCCATTCTAAGTAAAAATGTTTACTGCGTGTATAAATAGCCATGCAAACAAGGAAAAATCAAGTGAAAGTTAATTTCATGTTGAAAGGTTAAAAGAATATTTGAAACATATTTTAAATGACACTAGTAAAAATTGTACTTTTAACTTTTTATTTTTTAGCACTCACCACTTGTCTATTTTTCCTATTTGCAGGTGCACAAACCCCCACCCCCCCAACCTCTCTGGGCATATACACAGCGATTCATGAGCTACATTGAACAGTAATAATTATTTCACATAAAGGTGTGTGAATGTGCAGTGATGTCTGTGTCAGGTGATGAAATTAAAGAACTTATTAAGCTGGTTATGTTGTCAAGTGTTTAAAGTGTAAAAGATATCACTGTACTTAACTGTGTAACCAGATTTATGAATCCCTGTGTGTGTACATCTGTAGGACAAGAGAATGAGTTTCCTTTGGGTTACTGTACACTGTTTTCTCCTACGTCTCAAAGAGGTGTTTTTAGATAATTAATAAATCAAAACTGTTCTGTAACTGCATGTCCAGGTTTGTATGTATGAATGTGTGTGTGATTATAATCTGTGATTGGCATCAATGACACTGAAGACGTTGCGCCCCTAAAGCATTCAGTGCCATTTACACATCTGCCTACCCTGCTTGTCACTAATTGTTAGCATTTAAAAAAAAGTAAAGGGAGAAAATTCAACCAAACCAGATTAAAGTGAAAAAGGTAAAATAATAATAATAATAATAATGATAATAATAAATCAGCATTTAACTTGTGACAAAAATGTAAATTACTGACTTTCTTCTAAAGGTAAATTTCATGCTGAATGCAAAATAAAAGAAAAGAAATGCTTACTAATTAAACAGTTAGAAGTAGGAACGGCTCATTGATTTGTGAAATTGGTTGGAATAAAAACCTGCAGCCACAGGGATATGTATAGATTACTGTAATGCTATTCTGTCTGGCATCCCACAAAAACGTATCCATCGCTTACAACTTCTTCAAAATTCTGCTGCCAGGATAATAACCTGCTGTTCTAAATCCACTGAACATATGACACCTATTCTCTCTCAACTTCACTGGCTCCATGTTAACTACAGAATACAACACAAAACACTGCTCTTAACATTTAGAGCTCTCCACCACCTCACTGATCTCCTACAGACTTACACTCCTCTCGCTCACTCAGCTCCTCATCTGCAGCTCTACTTTCTGTACTGCACATCAAACTCTGTCCTATGGGAGCTCGAGTGTCTCTCATAGTGCTCTTCAACTCGGGAATTCTCTTCCCTCTCATATCCGTCAACTCGATTCAATAACACATTTTAAAACTGTCCTCAAAACTTTTCAAACTGGCATACCAATTGTGAATTTTGCACTGTTACTGCCCTTTGTTTCTTTGCTAATTATCCATCCATTTTCCAACCCGCTGAATCCGAACACAGGGTCACGGGGGTGTGCTGGAGCCAATCCCAGCCAACACAGGGCACAAGGCAGGAACCAATCCCGGGCAGGGTGCCAACCCACCGCAGTCTTTGCTAATTATTGCTTTTTAATTTATGATTCTTTGTTTTTGTTTTACTAATGTTGTTTAATTTCATTGTAAACTGACCTTGAGTGCTAAGAAAGGCACCTATTAAATAAAATATATTATTATTATTATTAGGATTAAAACTGAGAACAACTGCAACAGGGGATGGGCTCTAGGCAGGACCCAGTCCTGGATGTGTCCTCAGTCTCTAAAAGAACTCATTCACATAGAGACAATTTAAAGTGACTCGACACATCTATGTAACGTGGAAAGAACTCACCAGAGTAAAACTTGTGCAGACACAAAAGGAATGTCTAGATTCCATACAGTGACCAACCAGAATTCAAACCAAAGAAACCAAAGCTGTACTGTGCCAGACTAACACACACTTATCACAATCTTCAGCTAAACAGGTTAAAAACAAAAATTAAAATTTTTTTTGGTATTGTTTTATTATTTTATTCTACCATTATTCCATGAAGCTACCTGTTGTATGCTATATGGACGATACCAAAAGTAAATACAACCAATTTCATCATCCTTTCATGTTAACCACTGTTACAAAGTGCTGTACAAGTCACGTAACATTTTACACAGGATTCAAGCCAAACTGAGGAGTAAATCCATAAACTCACATTTTATACATAACTTTTCTTTAACTGCTTGTGTATCCTTAACCAAACTGTCAAAACATTATTTACAACAACTGAAATATCTCTACATCAAAAATATTACTGTTCTCTTTTGTACCTTTACTGCCATTCACTAACAATTACATGTATACAACAATTATAAAGAATGACTATTTTACAACACCCTTGCCACACTTAGGAGCAAATAGCAGATATAGAAGTTAATACTTAGTTTGTGAATGGTCCAGTTCTGAGCAGGAATAGACCAGTACTAAAAATGGACAAATGGATTACAGTTTATTTTTGGGGAAAAATCATGTTATAACCAAGAAACATTTAGGACATTTTTGCTAGCACTATATATACTAAATAGTGCTTATGTTAATATGTTGGGGACACAGCTGGCCTTTTGATTTCAAGCGACTAATTTTTTTTACCCTCTTCCTGATCACTTGACGTTTTTTTTTTTATCTCTAGTGCTCATGTGAATCAATTCTGCTTCTTTTACTAAGCAGATGCTAAGCCCAGTTACTATGGATTGCCCCGTCAGTACCATCCTTACCCAGCAGCAGTAACTTCACAGTCTTGGCTTCCTTGTCAGCATCCTCCTGCAGCTTCTTCTCAAGCTCCTTGGATCGTTTGGCTAACTCCTTGTCTTCGGCGCTAGCACCGCTTCCCATGTCAACTTCTTCTTCCACCTCCTCCGACTCAAGATCCGAAAGGAAGGAAATTTTGAAAGTATTTGTATGATCAAGTGAAAGGGTAAAAAATTGTGGCGTGCACACACACACACACACACAATGGAGAGAAGGAAAGGAGCACAACGTCAGCTAGTCAGATGTTGGGCACCTCAGCTGCAAGGGATCTGAAGAATCAGAATTGTTGGGGATCTTTGTAGAAGTGTGGCCAAGCAAGGACTGCTAAGACACAAGCATTAGATGTGCATCTTCTCTGCTAGGCTTTCTTTCTCCTCAGCCTAATTCCTCTCAGTTATCCTAATTTCTTATTTGCGGATTGGAGAATGCTTTTGATCTTCCCGTATGAACTGGCAAATCCAATTAGCCAGGCCCAAGGACAAAAAGGTTAAACAGGAAGCATTGCCATGGGAAGCATGCAGTTCTCTGTGCAGTCCTTCTGAACCTTGAATCTGCTGGAAAAAAGTTAGAAACGATTATCATCCCTTTATCTGAAAGAGCTCATATTTATACATTGCTCCAATTTGTCCATCCAATTTTTTATCCAGTTAATCAATTTCTATCTCAGAGTTTTAGGCTATCCTGACCATAATGAACACAAGGTAGGAGCACAACATCAGTTCCTCACAGGGCGAGGAACTGATGGGGGACCCATGTTCAATTATTAGGCTTACCACTGTCTATGCACTTTGTATGTTCTCCCTGTATTTACTTGGACCTTCTATGGTAATTACAGTTTATTCCTATATCCGGCAGACATACCTGGTTAGGTTAAAAAGTCTGTAAACTATCTGTGTAAAATGCAGACTACGCTCCGGTGTAACTGGTGTTCCATACCCAGTTGGTTCTTGTTTTCTTGTAATGCTGCTGGAAAAGGGCCTTGGTGCTCTACAACATTGTAATGGGATAAGCAGTTTCAGAAAAAAGTGGATCGTATTTGCTCATGCATTGTTATTTAGGGACATGAGGTTTGATTTAATTTATAATCTTGATTTTTTTGGATAATTTATCAAGAAAGAGGGCAGCATGGTGGTGCAGTGGTAGCACTGCTGCCTCACATTAAGGAGACCTGGGTTCACATCCCGGGTCCTCTCTGCGTGGAGTTTGCATGTTCTCCCGTGTCTGCGTGGGTTTCCTCTGGGTGCTCCGGTTTCCTCCACAGTCCAAAGACATGCAGGTTAGGTGCATTGGCGATCCTAAATTGTCCCTGGTGTGTGGGTGTGTGTGTGTGCCCTGCGGTGGGCTGGTGCCCTGCCCGGGTTTGTTCCTGCTTTGCGCCCTGTGTTGGCTGGGATTGGCTCCAGCAGACCCCCGTGACTCTGTGTTAGAATATAGCGGGTTGGAAAATGACTGACTAACTGACTATCAAGAAAGATGGAATTTTATCGTAATGAGATACTATAAGTTTAAATTTTGCCCAATGGTAAATCACAATTGACATTGTGTGGGTCTTTTTATTTGGCAGAGTTGACTAGCATGTCTCTTCTCCACCAGTGGAGGGTATGGTGTAAACATCCATCAGTCCATCCATCCATTTTAAAACCTACTTAATCCAATTCAGAGTTGCAGAAAATCAGTGTCAATCTCGGGGTGGGCAACGTTGGTCCTGGAGGGCCGCAGTAGCTGCAGATTTTCTTTCCAACCCAGTTTGCTTAATAAGAAACTTAATAAGAAACCAGTCCCTGGCAATCTCATCTCTTATTTAATTTTATGGCTTGTTAGTCTATAACAGGGGTGGGCAATGTCGGTCCTGGAGAGCCGCAGCGGCTGCAGGTTTTTGTTCTAACCCACCTTCTTAATGAGAAGTCAATTATTTCTGATGAAGCACTCATTGCTTAAGTGACATTTTGATGTTTCATTTTAGTGGTTTCGCTTGTTAAGGTTCCCCACCTTCAATCTTAAACAGCTGCATTCAGTGTTTTAATGACTCCTTATTAGCAATAAGATGTAAATAACACAGCAGCCAGCAGTTCTCTATTCAGTTTGTTTTCACTTACATCTGTGTGTGTTCATTTATTGATGTAATGAAACATGTAATAGAAACTGTGACAGACTGAAAATGATCTGTTTTAGGCTTCAAGTCATTTGGATGATATCCTTGGAGAGTAAAAAATCTACGATATAAGAACCTTACATTGCAGACTAACAAGCCATAAAATTAAATAAGGTGCGAGACTGGCACGTATTGGTTTCTAATTGAGCAGTTGAGTTGGAATGAAAACCTGTAGCCACTGCGGCTCTCCAGGACCGACATTGCCCACCCCTGGTCTACAATGTAAGATTGTTAAATTGTAGATTTTTGCCTTTCCAAGGATATCATCTAAATGATTTGAAGCCTAAAATGAATAATTTTCACTCTGTCACATTTTTCTCCTTAAATGTTTTATTACACCACATAGTGCAAGATGAACCCCCACATGTGCAAATAGAAACAAGTTAGATGGAGAACTGCTGGCTTCTTTGTCATTCGCATCTTATTGTTAATAAGGAGCCATTAAAAAAAACAGCTGTTTAAGACTGAAATAAGCAGTTAAAGGTGGGGGACCTTAACAAGCAAGACCACTAAAATGAAGAGCAATAAGTGCTTCATCGACAATAAATGACTTCTCATGAAGCAATTGGAATGGAACAAGAACCTTTGGCCACTGTGGCCCTCCGGGATTGACGCTGCCCACCCTTGGTCTATTTCAAAGGCACTAAGTGCAAGACCAAGGTTGTAGTATCAGGGCCTTGCACACTCACGCAAAGGGCAATTTAGAGTAATAGCATCCTTGAAATGTTGGAGAAAAATCAGAGAAAAGCTTGTGCTATCAAGAGGAGACCAAGCAAAATTCATATAGAAAGTGACTAAATCTGTGAGCTAATAATGTTAACCATTATGTTGCCTAGTGCTGAAACTTGAAAACGTGTGCAGTATCAAAATAGCCAAAGGTTTTAGAACTAACCGTTCAGCTTTTCTGAGCTTGTTCTCTTTAATTACCAAAAAAATGGAATCATTTTAAACTGCAACTTGCCAGTCGTGGGGCTCCATCTCATTATCTTCCATCATGTCATCATGAGAGGGCAGTGTATATTATTTAGACCTCATGAGTAGGGCCCAGCTGATTCATGACACTGTGATAAAATACTGGGTGCCATACTTTTGATTTCAGTTCAGTTGTCAATTTCAGACCAGTTGTCTTCGACAGTTATCTTTATTGAAATTTGAAGTAACATTCCAAAGTAAAATACCAAAATACTAAATGGCAGTAGCAAACTACTTAAAAGTTACAACTCTGCAGGTAAGGCAACTAGAATTTTCTGTGCAAGTACCATGATGTGCTGAGTTGGCAGCTGCACTCCAACATTTGGAGATCTATAATCACAGCCACTCTTTTTGATATAAATGTTCAAAGATACTGTATATATTTTTGTGTACCCTGTATTTAGAAATTCAAACCTGCTTGTCAGCTGCCTAAACGTCCAGAAATTGTGCATTGCCCCAGTATTTCATTTCTGTACACTACTACTAGTGTGAGTGTATAGAGCTGTACATTACCAAATCTTTGAAAAAAAAACAAAAAGAAAGGCACCGAATGCTCTCTGTCAAGGACACAAGGCATATAACACCTAGGGCTTGTATATTTTGTTTGGCATTGCAAGGCTCCAGGATAAGAAAGAGACCTAAATAACTGAAAGACTGAGCTAATGTGTTCCTCACATTCTGCTTGTGCAAAGATGACCCTAATGCTTGTGATCACTTGATTGCTGCATGTAGGGACGGCTAACTTTTGACTGAGGGGTCTGCAAATTTGTTGTGACAGCTAATAAAAGCATCAAATCCTTAATTGCTTTCAGGAGGAATATAGAAAGTTAAGAAGGGCTGCTTCTATCTCCCTTACTCAATCCCATTACGGTCAGTTGAGGCTGGCCAGTTTCCCACAGGCTCCAATTGGTCCACTGGCTGTGAGCCTTTTACAAGATTACCGCGAGGTCTCAGATAAGGCTCGGAAGACCACGGCTTATTTCAGTAGAAGGTAATTTGTGCTGAGGGCAATGGTGTTTGGAGTTAGGAGGTGGGGAGGAGTGGCAAAGGGCAGCAATGGTGCCATCTGCTATCTATTAATTTATGAGCATTCAGGATCTGCAGAAGTGTACAGCTGGGCTGAATGACCTGCTTTGTGAATGATATGCAGACATGCAGTATAACAAAACTGATGGGATAACAATTTTGTGAGCCTGTTTCCTATTACAGAGCAAGAAAGTTCCCCAGAGGTTAGAATGATAGCACTGGGCATGATGCTGGAATGAATTATTATTATTATTATTATTATTATTATCCACCCACGATAACATGAGGATGAAGTAAATTCCAGCACCACTGAGCACAAGACAAGAATTTGTTATTTTTATTATATTTATTATCTGAACCATCCATTCTGTTTTCAAAACATTTTATTTAATTCTGCATCACACCAAGCTGGTGTCTTCTCTGGCATCAGTAGGAACAAGACAGACGCCAACTCTGGCACCGGGTATACATAAACACCTACTAGCACTCAGTGACACTGTTCCAATTTAGAGCTGCCAATTAACCTAACACGATTATTCAACTGCAGAGTAAGGGCTATCTGAAACATTAGGCACAAAGAACAAACCCATAGTTATTATTTTTATTTTATCTATTTTCTAAAAGGTGTTCATTCCAAAATAAGGCAAGAGGAACTTGAAGCCTTTTCTGGCACAATCAGACACAAGGCAGGAACTCATTATTATTATTATTATCATCACATACATTGTCTTGCAGGGATCTGATACCTTTGTGCAATATGACCCGGACACAGACAGGCAGACACGTTGTAATCACCCCACACACATTTATTTCGGGCTTCCATATTTACAAAGTCACCACTCACAACCCCAATACCCCTCAGTCCAGGCCAACACAATGTCTTCTCTCTCTCTGTCTTCAGACCGCCTCCTTCTAGCCTCCAAAAACCTTGTCTTTCTTCCACCCGACTCAAGTCCCTCTCTGAAGGAAGGCGGCCCCTTTAAAAAAGCACCCGGATGTGCTCCAGGTGTGTTCCCAGCAATCTCCCACCGACATGCCCCAGTGTTGCGGAAGTGCCGGCTGTCTCCCCGGAAGCACTCCGGGTGTCCCTGTTCCTCTTCCCCCCAGCACTTCTTGGTGTGGCGGAAGTGCTGTGGTCCAGGGTCCTCCAGGTATTGGGATCCCCCTGGCGGTGACCACGGGCTCCTACAGGGTCGAGCTTCCCAGCTCTGCACCTGTGGCCCCCAGGGCGGTTGCCTCCTCGAGGTCTTCACGGGCGTCCCGGCTGGGTACCACCCCCATCTGGGTACCACACCTTATTGTAACTGCTGCTGGTACATATTATTCATATATTCATTTACTTTTGAAATTTGAAGATGCTTTTGCCAAAGGTCCATTTATTTATTCATTTCCAAACCTATGTATTCCAGTAGATTATTGTTGGAGCCCTCTGTCGAATTAATCCTAAAATTAACATTAATGTAATTAACTCTAACAGATACAAAGGAGTTTCTTTACAATGATTCTTTGAAACTGATAGAAGTTAAAAAAGGGAAGAGAGCAGTGCCCAGTGGTAGTGCTGGAAGTGAAAGTCGAGAGGTGGGAGGAGTATATAACTGAACTTTGGGCAGTTCAAAGTGCAGCAGATGAAAGAAGGAGTGGAAATGGCGTCAGGTAAGATATCAGAACTACTAGCAGGAACTTTTTAAATGTGTGTATGTATTAGGTTGCATTAACTAGAAAATGATTTTATAATTAAGAGGGCTCCACCTCAAGTCTTTGTACTACCAGTTTCTTTGCGACACTCAGTAACTTACTGGGATAAGTCCTGAAATTGCCTTTTTTTCCTTACATAATATTTCTTCTACATCTTTTGACACACAAGACTTTCTGTTTAGATATAAATTTCTTAAACCTGCTTAATCCAATTCAAGGTTGCAGTGCACTGGGGCCTCTAATGGCAGCCTTGGGTGCCGGCTAGGAAACATCCTTGGACAGAGCACTAGTCCACTGAAGATCCAAATCACACACACACACACACACACAAGGTCTGTTTTCAGTTGCCAATTCTCTTTGAAACAAGTGCTGTGCATGACTCCTTTACAGATCTAGCAGTTACCCCATTGCATGTTTAAAGTTTTTTTTTTATACCTTGTAATACTGTTCATAAAGATTTTCTGCTAACGTTGCACATTCTACTTTATGAGAAAGTCATTAGAAGCAGAATTAGGAAATAAGAGACTGAACTGCTTAATAGTTGTAAACATAATCAGAAAGGAAGGGGAGTGATCTTCTTGCCTTGAGTTCTCTTCTTCTGACAAAACATTCAATCAGGAGAATAATAGGCAAATATCTGCAACCTTGCTGAATGGAATGGCTTTATTATGGGGACTGTAAAAGAAAAGTTTGTCGTTTAAGTTTATTGGCAACTCGATAAAGGTCTATGCCTGACTGTGTCATGTCGAGCAGTTGACTGGCCTCTCATCCTGAGTTGCATCCACAACTACTGAATTATGCTGAAGCATCTTATGTCCCAGTAGTTACTTGATAAGGCACGTTTGTTAAATGGATGGATGATAATTCTGAAATAAGTCAATTGCTTTTAGAAATTAAATCAGCTTATCCTGATATGCATAATGACTGCTGTATGAATAATACATGTAAGCCAGCAATTGATGACTACGCATTGCCATTTGGCATGGTACTGGAAAATTAGTGCCTTGTACATGGCAGTGTCGGAGTTAAAATCATTTGAAGCCTTGGACATGAATTCAAATTGAGGACATGTGGTCTTTTCCCTCAAACCCACTCTGTGCCCCAATCTAATATTCTTATTTCTCAATTCACTTCATACATTACATGATTATGCCAGTCACAACCAAATCCAAGATGGCACTGCAATCTAACACATCTGCCTGCTCCATACAGGCAGTGAAGAGGTTGCATTTGAAATCTGATTGTTTCTACTCTCTCCCACCACCAATTTACACTGCAACCTCTTCCCTCTTTATTGTTAATAATGTTTTTCTAACACCTTTAGTGTAATTTGTTAATGTTTATATGACAAAATTACCAACTCTGCTTAGAGTATTTCATAATGTGTGAGGAAACCGCACAATAAACTGGGGAAATGGTTCAAACTCTACACGGACACGCGATTCAAACCCAGAACACTGGGTACGAGTCAGCAGTGCCAGACACGTAATCACCAGGCTGTCCACATTAGAATATAAAACAGACTAACGTTCATTAAAATTAAATTTATAAAAGGTAATATAACATAAAACTTAAAAGGTATAAAACAACATGTACAGTATATAGAAATATGCACTTAAAGAAACAGCCCGGGACTGCACGTTGTGATCAGTAATGTCAGTATCGTTTTAAAGTGCAAACAGTCGTTCAGAAAATCAGCAAGCAGAGTCTTTCCAAGTTAGAGCGCAGTCAGTCGAACACCTGGAAGTAGAGACGAAGACCCCGTGTAAAGCACAGCTAAGCAAATATCGTGTAAGTGTTTTCGTTTACAATCCATATCTCATCGCGTGTGTCTTCACATCAGTAAACCAACCGCAGTTCTAATAAAAAAAACCCCGAGGGAAAAGGTCGGACGGCAAGTCCCATTTGCTTCTTGGCAGTTCAGTTGCACAATACCCGCTGTTGTGCAAAAAGGGCGGGCCATATGATCAGCTAACTTGATTTTAGCAACCGCTTGGTTTATGCGTGTGCCTAGTGTGTCTGTGTGTGTGTGTGTGTGTGGTGTTTGTGTGAGAGAGAGTGTCTTTACCCAGCGGTGAACTGGCGCCCTGCTCAGGGAATTGATTCTGCCCTGCTCCCCATGTTTGCTGGAAAAGGCCCCAACTCCCCGCGACCCAACTTAAGCAAACTTAGAAAATGTTACGGTATGGTATTTACCGACACAGAAGCTTATGATCCTGTGTAACAGGCGATGGAAAAACTATTACCTACCGTTATTTTACATTCAGTGATATCACAGAGCAATATTATAGTCCAATAGGACAATATAAGAGTGAAGACGCTGCACTGTTCTACAGCTGCTGTTTGGTATACAGTGTGTCCATTTTACTGCTGTATACTGTTTCATTAAACAGTGTGCACATTTCAGTATAGAACACGTGTTTCAGTATGTAGTGTATTTGTTTCACTATGCAGTGCATGCATTTCACTATAGAGTGTGCTGTATATGAATCTCGACAGAACATACAGTATGTGTTTCACTGTATGGTGTAACTATTTCGTACTATACAGTGCAAGTATTACAGTATACAGTGCATGCATTTCACTATATAATGTATGTGTTTCAGCATACAGTGTATTTGTTTAATTATACACTGTGTATGTGTCACTGTAGAACGTAAGCATTTCACTCTGGAATGTATACATTTCAGTATACAGTGTCTTCTTCTTATTTCGGCTGCTCCCGTTAGGAGTTGCCACAGCGGATCATCTTCGTTCATATCTTTCTGTCCTCTGCATCTTGCTCTGTTACACCCATCACCTGCTTGTCCTCTCTCACCAAATCCATAAACATTCTCTTATGCCTTCCTCTTTTCCTCTTCCCTGGCAGCTCTATCCTTAGCATCCTTATCCCAATATACCCAGCATCTCTCCTCAGCACATGTCCAAACCAAAACAATCTCGCCTCTCTGACTTTGTCTCCCAACCGTCCAACTTGAGCTGACCCTCTAATGTACTCATTTCTTTTTTTTTTTTTTTTTTTTTTTTTAATATTTTTATTTTATTAATTTTCATTGTAATCATTCCATACAAACAGATCAATTTATAACCCAACAAATTTGAAGACAAATCAAACCCCACCCCTGAGAAGGAGAGCTTAGCTAAAGGAAAATTGCTTTAAGCTTTTTAATAAGGCAACATTAGACAAAAGAAGGGGAGAAGTAAATATCTATATAAATAAGAGATGGAGAAGGGAGTTAAATGCAATAATAGTTAATTCTCTTATTCTAAAATAATATTGATTAAATCCTGCCAAGTTTTGAAAAAATTTTGTACAGATCCTCTAACTGAAAATTTGATTTTTTCCAATTTCAAATAATATAAAACATCAGTTTCCCACTGACTTATAAGAGGAGAATTAGGATTCTTCCAATTTAACAAAATAAGTCTGCGTGCCAAGAGTGTAGTGAATACAATCACCGTTTGCTTGTCCTTCTCCAATTCAAGTCCATCTGGAAGGACACCAAACACAGCTGTACTCATTTCTAATTCTATCCACCATCATCACACCCAGTGCAAATCTTAGCATCTTTAAATCTGCCACCTCCAGCTCTGTCTCCTGCTTTCTGGTCAGTGCCATCGTCTCCAACCCATATAACATAACTGGTCTCACTACAGTCCTGTAGACCTTCCCTTTCACTCTTGCTGATATCCATCTGTCACAAATCACTCCAGACACTCTTCTCCACCCATTTCACCCTGCCTGCACTCTCTTTTTCACTTCTCTTCCACAATCCCCATTACTCCGTACTGTTGATCCCAAGTATTTAAACTCATCCACCTTCGCTAACTCTACTCCTTGCATCCTCACCATTCCATTGACCTCCCTCTCATTTACACAAATGTATTCTGTCTTGTTCCTACTGACCTTCTTTCCTTTCCTCTCTAGAGCATATCTCCACCTCTCCAGGGTCTCCTCAACCTGCTCCCTACTATCGCTACAGATCACAATGTTATCAGCAAACATCATAGTCCACAGGGACTCCTGTCTAATCTCGTCTGTCAACCTGTCCATCACCATTGCAAATAAGAAAGGGCTCAGAGCTGATCCGTGATGTAATCCCACCTCCACCTTGAATGCATCCGTCACTCTTACCACAGACCTCACCACAGTCACACTTCCCTTGTACATATCCTGTACAACTCTTACATATTTCTCTGCCACTCCTGACTTCCTCATACAATACCACAACTCCTCTCGAGGCACCCTGTCATATGCTTTCTGCAGGTCCACAAAGATGCAATGCAACTCCTTCTGGCCTTCTCTAAACTTCTCCATCAACACCCTCAGAGCAGATATCACATCTGTGGTGCTCTTTCTTGGCATGAAACCATACTGCTGCTCACTAATCATCACCTCACTTCTTAACCTAGCTTCCACTTTTCTTTCCCATAACTCCATGCTGTGGCTCATCAATTTTATCCCCCTGTAGTTACTACAGTCCTGCACATCCCCCTTATTCTTAAATATCGGCACCACTACACTTCTTCTCCACTCCTCAGGCATCCTCTCACTTTCCAAGATTCCATTAAACAATCTGGTTAAAAACTCCACTGCCATCTCTCCTAAACACCTCCATGCTTCCACAGGTATGTCATCTGGAGCAATGGCTTTTCCATTCTTCATCCTCTTCATAGCTGTCCTTACTTCCTCCTTGCTAATCCGTTGCACTTTCTGATTCACTATCTCCACATCATCCAACCTCTTCTCTCTCTCGTTCTCTTCATTCATCAGCCTCTTAAAGTACTCTTTCCATCTGCTTAACACACTCTCCTCGCTTGTGAGTACGTTTTCATCTTTATCCTTTATTACCCTAACTTGCTGCACATCTTTCCCAGCTCAGTCCCTCTGCCTAGCCAATCAGTTCAGGTTCTTTCTCTCTCTTTAGTGTCCAACCTCTCATACAACTCATCATACACTTTCTCTTTAGCCTTCGCCACCTCTCTTTTCACCTTGTGCCTTATCTCCTTGTACAATTGTCTAAGTTTCTGCATCTCTCTGACTATCCCACTTCTTCTTTGCCATCCTCTTCCTCTGTATTCTCTCCTGTATTTCCTCATTCCACCACCAGGTTTCCTTTTCCTCCTTCCTCTGTCCAGATGTCACCCTTACTACATCTGCTGTAGTTTCCCAACTGTCTGGTAATTCTTCACTACCACCCAATGCCTGTCTCACCTTCTCCTTAAACTCAACCTTGCAGTCTTCCTTTTTCAACTTCCACCATTTGATCCTTGGCTCTGCCCTCACTGTCTTCCTCTTCTTGATCTCCAATGTCATCTTACAGACAACCATCCTATGCTGCTTAACTACACTTTCTCCTGCCACCACTTTGAAGTCTTCAATCTCCTTCAGATTGACCCTTCTGCATATGATGTAATCTACCTGTGTGCATCTTCCTCCACTCTTGTATGTCACCCTAAGTTCCTCCCTCTTCTTAAAATATGTATTCATCACAGCCATGTCCATTCTTTTGGCAAAATCCACTATCCTCTGACCTTCTTCATTCCCCTCCTTGACACCATACCTACCCATCACCTCCTCGTCTCCACTGTTCCCTTCACCAACATGCCCATTGAAATCTTCTCCAATCACCACTTTCTGTCCCTTGGGTACACTGTTTATCACTTCATCCAACTCATTCCAAAAATCTTCTTTCTCATCCATTGCACACCCAACTTGTGGGGCATATGCACTAACAGCATTCATCATCACACCTCCAATTTCCAGCTTCATAATCATTACTCTGTCTGACACACTCTTTTCACCTCCAGAACACTCTTGACATACTGTTCCTTCAGAATAACTCCTACTCCATTTCTCCAACCATCTACACCATGATAGAACAATTTGAATCCACCTCTGATCCACCTGGCCTTACTCCTCTTCCATTTAGTCTCTTGCACGCACAATATATCAACCTTCATTCTCTCCATCATATCTGCTAACTCTCTCCCCTTATCAGTCATACTGCCAACATTCAAAGTTCCTACCCTCAGTTCCACTCTCTTTACCTTCCTCCTCTCCTCCTGCCTTCCGGACATGTCTCCCCCCTCTTCTTCTCCTTCTTCTTCTTCAGCCAACAGTAGCCCAATTTCCACCAGCACTCTGTTGGCTAACAGTACTTGTGGCGGTCGTTGTTAACCCGGGGCTCGACCGATCCAGTATGGAAATTTGTATTGTTGTCCACATATTGATTTGGCAAAATTTTACAACGGATGCCCTTCCTTACGTAACCCTCCCCATTTATCCGGGCTTGGGACCAGCACAAAGAAACACACTGGTTTGTGCATCCCCTGTGGCTGCATTTCAATTTAGAACATGTGCATTTCATTGTTTGCATTTCACTATTGAATGTATGTGTTTCAGTATAAAGTGTATGCGTTTCAGTTTATGATATAACCTTTTCAGTACAGAGTGAATGCATCTCAGTTTAGACTGTATGCAATGTCCACAATGATTTATGTCCTAAACGGCACCTCATAGTTCTGTTAAGCACCTTATCCACCTCACAAGAGTCTGTATTTAGTCTATTTTCTTGTTGCCAGTAGGGAAATGCAGCTTTGAAAATTTGTGTTTCTGGTTTATTCCTATAAATTACTTTGCGTTTACCTGCAGCCATTCAAATACCAATTTATCGACCCTTTTAGTTAATTTCTTGAGGAATCACGCAAAATGACACCTTTTATTGGCTAACTAAAAAGATTACAATATGCAAGCTTTCGAGGCAACTCAGGCCCCTTGATACATGATACATCTTGCCTGAAGAATTTTGCTTGGCTTTTCTCTACATACATAATGGCTAACACGGTACAACACCCTAGTACTTGAGGAATCACCTAATCCGAATGCCAGTTCTTCATAGGGCATACTCGCACACATACCCTCACTTATACACATTGGCACGGTTTGAAGCCAACAATCTATTTAACATGCAAACATCCTTTCAGTTTCAGGTAGTATTGAAATTATGGGGTGAGATGTGAATTAAAACCATGAAAAAGTTTCTGTAATACTTTATTTTTTACAAATAAGGGTGAACCATTGGATCATCAACCCATACCCTTGATCCACTTTTGACGTTAAATTCAAAGACATATCTACACTTCCTTCACAGAAAGACAACATGATACACGGTCACACAAAAAATATGCAGGCTAATCAACATAAAAGCATACTATTGTTGCTGAAAAAAAAACTGAAATTGACTGGCAGGTATCCATCTGCAACACCATGCCCATCTTCTTAGTCCTCCAGATGTTTGTAAGTAACGGAATGCATTACATGATTCATTCATACCCAAAATCAATTGGCCTAGCTTTCTTATTAGTAAAGCTCCTTAACATCTCATATGTGCTAGACAATGTTTATCCTAATCCTACCATAAAACATTTAATTCTAAAATTCATTCACACCATTGTACGTTTGCCTTTATTCCATTAAATCACCAACAGTTGCGGTAATCACATACAGAAATACTGTTGCATCAGTTATATCAAATTCTATAAAAGGATTGGGAAACTAGCTGCTAGCGCTTTGAGCCTCTACTCAGAGAACAGGGCTATTCAAAATTAATTTGAATCTTTGAATCATTTACCAGGTCAATATTGCATTGTGTAGAAACTGACTGGGCTGAAGCTAGTTGCCTCCATCTTCTCAGTCAGCCACTCTCAGTGATGTGCCATTTATATTATACATCATTTTACTGGTCCTGGGTACTTCCTGTGTGAAGTTTGCATGTCCTCTCCATGTCTGCATGGATTTCCTCCTGATGCTCCTGTTTCTTCCTACATTCCAAAGACATGCAGGTTAGGTGAACTGACAACACTAAATTGGTCCTTGTTTGTGTGTTCACTCTAAGATGGACTGGCTCCCTGTGTAGGGATTATTCCTGTCTTGTACCCTTTGCTCACTGGGATAGGCTGCAGCCCCCCACAACTCTGCTCAGGATTAAGCAAGCTTAGAAAATGGCATGGAATGGTATAGTATCATTTTACTCTCAAAAATATTTTTCTTCTGGCTATACAAAAGCAAAAATGTTCAAAAAATCACTTAAATGCTTGTTTCAGCATTTAGACTGTATGCAATGTCCACAATGATTTATGTCCTAAACGGCACCTCATAGTTCTGTTAAGCACCTTATCCACCTCAGGATTAAGCAAGCTTAGAAAATGGCATGGAATAGTATAGTATCATTTTACTCTCAGAAATATTTTCTTCTGGCTATACAAAAGCAAAAATGTTGAAAAAATCACTTAAATGCTAGTTTCAGATTTCAACAATTTATATTTGTCTCCTTTAACCGCCACCTTATCGTGGTGGAGGGGTTTGCATGTCCCAATGATCCTAGGAGCTCTGTTGTCCGGGGCTTTATGCCCCTGGTAGGGCCACCCAAGGCAAACAGGCCTGGAGGTGGGGCTCGATGGCGAGCGCCTGGTGGCCGGGCCTGAACCCATGGGGCTCAGCCGGGCACAGCCTGAAGAGGCAACGTGGGTCCCCCTTCCCATGGGCTCACCACCTATGGGAGGGGCCAAGGAGGTCGGGTGCAGTGTGAGTTGGGTGGTGGCCGAAGGCGGGGACCTTGGCGGTCCGATCCTCGGCTACAGAAGCTGGCTCTTGGGACGTGGAATGTCACCTCTCTGAAGGGGAAGGAGCCTGAGCTAGTGCGCGAAGTTTAGAGGTTCCGGCTAGATATAGTCGGACTCACCTTGACGCACAGCTTGGACTCTGGAACCAATCTCCTTGAGAGGGGCTGGACTCTGTACCACTCTGGAGTTGCCCCTGGTGAGAGGTGCTGAGCGGGTGTGGGTATATTTATTGCCCCCCGACTTGGAGCCTGTACATTGGGGTTTACCCCGGTGGACGAGAGGGTAGCCTCCCTTCGCCTTCGGGTGGGGGGACGGGTCCTAACTGTTGTTTGTGCGTATGCACCGAACAGTAGTTCGGAGTACCCACCCTTTTTGGAGTCCCTGGAGGGGGTGCTAGAGGGCATACCATCTGGGGACTCCCTCGTTCTGCTGGGAGACTTCAATGCTCACGTGGGCAATGACAGTGAGACCTGGAAGGGCGTGATTGGGAGGAATGGCCCCCCCGATCTGAACCCAAGCGGTGTTTTGTTATTGGACTTCTGTGCTCGTCACGGATTGTCCATAACGAACACCATGTTCAAGCATAGGGGTGTTCATATGTGCACTTGGCACCAGGACACCCTAGGCCTCAGTTCGATGATCGACTTTGTGGTTGTGTCGTTGGACTTGCGGCCACATGTCTTGGACACTCGGGTGAAGAGAGGGGCGGAGCTGTCAACTGATCACCACCTGGTGGTGAGTTGGCTTCGATGGTGGGGGAGGATGCCAGTCAGACGTGGTAGGCCTAAACGTGTTGTGAGGGTCTGCTGGGAACGTCTAGCAGAGCCCCCTGTCAGAAGTAGCTTCAACTCCCACCTCCGGTAGAACTTCGACCACATCCCGAGGGAGGTGGGGGACATTGAGTCCGAATGGGCCATGTTCCGTGCCTCTATTGTTGAGGCAGCTGACCGGAGCTGTGGCCGTAAGGTGGTCGGTGCCTGTCGTGGCGGCAATCCCCGAACCCGTTGGTGGACACCGACGGTGAAGGATGCCGTCAAGCTGAAGAAGGAGTCCTACAGGACCCTTTTGTCCTGTGGGACCCTGCAGGCAGCTGATAGGTACCGGCAGGCCAAGCAGAATGCGGCTTTGGTGGTTGCTGAGTTTGGGGAGGCCATGGAGAACGACTTTCGGACGGCTTCGAGGAGATTCTGGTCCACCATCCGGCGTCTCAGGAAGGGGAAGCAGTGCAGTGTCAACACTGTATATGGTGGGGATGGTGCGCTGCTGACCTCGACTCGGGACATTGTCGGTCGGTGGGGGGAGTACTTCGAAGACCTCCTCAATCCCATTAACATGCCTTCCAATGAGGAAGCAGAGCCTGGGGACTCAGAGTTGGGCTCCCCCATCTCTGGGACTGAGGTCACCGAGGTGGTCAAAAAACTCCTTGGTGGCAGGGCCCCGGGGGTGGATGAGATATGCCCAGAGTTCCTCAAGGCTCTGGATGTTGTAGGACTGTCTTGGTTGACACGCCTCTGCAACATCGCATGGACATCAGGGACAGTGCCTCTGGATTGGCAGACCGGGGTGGTGGTCCCCCTCATTAAGAAGGGGGATCGGAGGGTGTGTTCCAACTACAGAGGGATCACACTCCTCAGCCTCCCTGGAAAAGTCTATTCAGGGGTCCTGGAGAGGAGGGTCCGTCAGATAGTCGAGCCTCGGATTTAGGAGGAACAGTGTGGTTTTCGTCCTGGTCGTGGAACAGTGGACCAGCTCTATACCCTTAGCAGGGTCCTGGAGGATGCATGGGAGTTTGCCCAACCAGTCTACATGTGTTTTGTGGACTTGGAAAAGGCATTCGACCGTGTCCCTCGGGGAATCCTGTGGGGGGTACTCCGAGAGTATGGGGTACCGGCCCCCCTGATAAGGGCTGTTCGGTCCCTGTACGATCGGTGCCAGAGCTTGGTCCGCATTGCCGGCAGTAAGTCGAACCCGGTTCCAGTGAGAGTTGGACTCCGCCAGGGCTGCCCTTTCTCACCGATTCTGTTCATAACTTTTATGGACAGAATTTCTAGGCGCCGAGTGGAGTGTCCTCTCAGGGTTGGTAGCGAGATCCTGCCCCAAGTGGAGGAGTTCAAGTATCTCATGGTCTTGTTCACGAGTGAGGGAAGAATGGAGCGTGAGATCGACAGGCGGATCGGTGCGGCATCCGCAGTAATGCGGGCACTACATCGGTCTGTCGTGGTGAAAAAGGAGCTGAGCCGCAAGGCGAAGCTCTCAATTTACCAGTCGATCTATGTTCCTACCCTCACCTATGGTCATGAGCAATGGGTAGTGACCGAAAGAACGCGAATACAAGCGGCTGAAATGAGTTTCCTCCGCAGGGTGTCTGGGCTCTCCCTTAAAGATAGGGTGAGAAACTCAGTCATCCGGGAGGGGCTCAGAGTAGAGCCGCTGCTCCTCCGCATCGAGAGGAGTCAGATGAGGTGGCTCGGGCATCTGATCAGGATGCCTCCTGGACGCCTCCCTGGTGAGGTGTTCCGGGCATGTCTAACCGGGAGGAGGCCCCGGGGAAGACCCAGGACACGCTGGAGGGACTATGTCTCTCGACTGGCCTGGGAACGCCTTGGGATTCTCCCGGAAGAGCTAGAAGAAGTGGCCGGGGAGAGGGAAGTCTGGGCATCTCTGCTCAAGCTGCTGCCCCCGCGACCCGACCTCGGATAAGTGGGAGACAATGGATGGATGGATGGATATTTGTCCAGTAAACTCTCAAATAGAACACTGAAACAAAGACAGGGACTGGTGCAATACAGGTAACAGAGGGTCAGGTGTGACCAGTGAGAGCTCCTTTTCATGCTAAAAATAGGAAATTGCTAACTATTTGTTTTCAATTGGTAGATATTTTAAGATGTTAAACAGATCTTGGTCTTCGAGCAAATGATGCACAACAGATTGAGTGACCTTTCATTAGAGGGACAAACCAGAAAGTGTAGTCTTGAATGGTGAATCAAAAGCCTGTTATACATAAACAAAAAAGCCTTTGTTTTTAATAATGTCCTTCTTTTATTACATTCTCCATCTTTCATATATTGAGGTTGTGTTGTTTTCATGAAAAAATTTACTTTAGATTTTCAATGCAAAAATATGTATTGATGTGGTATCCTAGAACGTATTGTGAGCATTTTTGGAAAACCGTGTTACAATTTTGTAGACACTGTAAATCAAAAATAAAAGGACTAATTCTTACGAAATTTTATGAACAACTCATATGCATTTTTCTTGAACTCTGATTAGATTTTGGGTGAATTCCAACTATTCGTTTTACAGCATTTAAAATATAAATCAAGTAGTGCCACAACATAATTTGTTAAGAAGTTCACATAATTTGTCACAAACATTCAGGGATTTAAAAGAAAGATTTTTCTCAATATTAAGTTTAATCAACAGCTCAAGCTTTGCTTGTTTTTAGGTAAACCCTTTTCAAATGCTTAAGCCACAGCAGCTAAACTCTATTACCAGGATGACTATTTGTTTGTGGCAGGTAGGTCTGTCTAAGACAAAAAGTCCTTCTAATTTCACAGGTTACGTTTGTGAGTTAATGCTGCTACCTCTAAGACTTCCCCAGCTGCATGATGGAAAGTACAGGCTTCTGTTCCTTCTCATCTAAAAGCAAACAATGAATAAATATAGATTTTCAAGAGAAAAGATTACCATTATAAAGGCCATTGTCAACTGATGAATACACAGTAACAGACCTCAAAGAGAAAGTGTCCTTGGATACAAAATGCAAGATCAAAATGCAACATGATCTCATCAAGTTAATGACAAATAAAGGAAAAAAAGTAAATGAAAATTACTTTTAAAGAAATAAAATATTAGAAAATTTTCAAGACACACTAATGTACAGTACTGAAATTCCTAACAAAATGACATTTGCTGTATGTCCAAATGTTAGCATAGTTTATGTGCTGAATCTTGTCTGTTATTGTCTTAATTTCTTGCCACTCTGTCGAAAGGTCATCTAAGGCCTTCAGCCCATGAATAATAATTTATAAATCATTGAAAATTATATTGTACTGTTCATGTAAAATATTTTGGCATAGTATTTAGATGTCAAGCTTCTATACATAATAAACACTAGTTGATTGATTTAAATAATATGATATTCTTTTAGAATAGTATTTAAATCAAGGAAGTGTGGGTTAGATTAACTAGCAACTCTTTTTTTGGACCCTAATATGTGAGTGTATCCTGTGATATTTTAGTACCCAAGGTTGGCTGCTAGGTCCCCTTACAATCCCTGAAAAGCAAGTTCAGTAATGGAAAGATGGACAGCACAGAGGTATTTTGCTGCAAATGTATCTTATTACATTGAATTTTTTGATATCTGGAAATAGTACATACCTCTCTAGAATAGGGTGTTTATTTCTGGGCAAAACCCTTCCTTGGTCAGCTAGACCAGCCTCTGGCTGCTCTGATCCTAACAATGCTTTTCAATTTTTTTATTCTTTATTTAATTTATTTATTTATATTAATTTTAATTAGAAGCACATAACATTCCTTACAATTAAGTCAAACTTAACAAAGCAAACAAACAAAGCAAAATTCAACCCCCACCCAAGCGAAACAGATCCAGCACCCAGCATCTAGAGTTACTCTATAAAAGGACACAGGAAAGGAAGAAAACCTTTACCCCAAAATGGAAAATTATTCTAAAATGTTATTGATTAGATCCTGTCATGTTTTAAAAAAAGTTTTGAACAGATCCTCTAAGTGAGTGGGATTCTTCCAGCTAAGTAAGATAAGTCTATGTGTTAGTAATGTAGTAAAGGCAATTACAGTTTGTTTGTCCTTCAACATTTTAGGCCCGTCTGGGAGTACACCTAACACAGATGTTAATGGATTCAGAGAGGTTGTGATTCCAAGGCTGTCTGATGGACATGCAAAAATTTTTGTCCAAAATGTTGTTAATTTGGTGCATGCCCAGAAAATGTAGCCCAGTGAGGCTGGAGCTAGATTGCTCCATTCACAGGTTGAATCATGTCCTGAAAACATTTTGAACAATTTTAAATGAGATAAATGTGCTCAATAAAAGATTTTAAGTTGAATGACTAAGTGCTTTGCACATATGGAGCTACTGTAGAGTGTATTCTGTGCATGGGTGCCTTCCACTCCTTTTCCCAATGTACTTTGGGATGTTTGAAAAGAAAGGACTTTAAAATATTTTTATAAATTGTAGAGACGCTATCTGAGTGTTCAAGACTGATGCAGTATTTCTTCTGGTATTGAACAAGGTGGGAGGTGAGGAAAATTGGGCAGGTTCTGTTTAGCAAAGTTTCTAGCTTGAAAGTATTGGAAGAAATGTGTTGATGAGAAGTTGAATCTGAAGTGTAATTGTTTGTAGGATGCAAAGACATTATCTATGTAAAAGTCTCTAAGTGTTTTAATCCCTGACATTTTCCAGACATTAGATGGAAAATGGTGGTTGTCATGTAGACGTGAAACAGATAAAAGCTTCTCTGTCTTAAAGTGCTTCCTACATTGGTTCCATATTCTGAGAGAATGAAGGGCAATTGGATTATTACTGTATTGACTGTAATTTGTATTAATTGGGGCACAGAGTAGGGAAAATAAAGAAGTACTGCAAGATTTTATTTTTATTTCAGACCAGGCTTGTATAAATTCATCGATTTGTGTTGATGTCCAGGTCTTTATAGCTTGCATATTTGCTACCTATTAATAGTACTGAAATTTAGGTAGTGCCATGCCCCCTTCTGCTTTGGGTCATTGTAATGTTTGGATGTGTGAATGTTTTGAATTCCAAATAAATTAAGTTATGATTGAATCTAATTCTTTAAAAATTATTTGTTAACATATATGGGAATGCTTTGAATTAGGAAGAGAAGCTTTTGAAGGCTGGTCATTTTAACAATGTAAGATGGAGGGTAAACTATATATGCATGTCTTGTTTAATTTTTTCTATGCAGACAGCAAAATTTTGTTTAAAAAGAGCTTTATATTTGCTTGTGATATTTACCCCTAGATATTTAAACTGATCTGCTAAAATAAATGAGAAAGTACCCAGTCAGACATTGTGAGCTAGAGAATTCACTAAAAAGAGCATACTTTTATTCAAATACATTTTGAGTCCAGATATCTTTTGAAAATCTGCTAATGCTTTTAGGACTGCTGGCACAGAATTTTGTGGGTCAGATATATACAGTACCATATCATCTGCATATAGTGATATATTCTGTTCAAGTCCTTCTCTGAGAATCCCCTTTATCTCTGATGAATTTCAAAAGTTGACAGCCAGTGGTTCAATGGTGATTGCAAAGAGCAAAAGTGATAAGGGGCATCCTTATCGAGTACCATGTTGTAGTTTGAAGTAGTCTGAAATAATGTTGTTAACACAAACTGAGGCTTCTGGACTAGTATAAAGTAGTTTGATCCATGCACATATATTTGGGCCAAACCCAAATTTGTGCAATGTGGTGCATAGGTAGTCCCATTCAATCATACAGTATCAGATGCTTTTTCTGCATCTAAAGATAATAAGATTTCTGGGGTCTTAGAATTAATCGGTGAAAATATTATATTAAACAAACGTTAAAGATTAGAAGTCTTGTGATGTTACAGAAGGAAGCACTTTCTCAATCCTTCTGGTTAGAACTTTGGAGAGTATATTAACATTGTTATTCAGAATTGAAATTGGTCTGTATGATGCACATTGCAATAAGACCTTATTTGACTTAGGAAGGATGGTAATTAATGCTTGGCGAAAGGTTTGAGGTAAAATTTTGTTGTCTTTAGCTTCTATAAACGTTGCTAATAATAGTGGGGCTAACTTATTTGTGAATTTTGTTATAAAATTCCACTGGATAACCATCAGTGCCAGCTGCTTTCCCACTTTGAAGTGAGTTTATAGCATCTAGTAATTCTGAAAATGTCAGAGGTTTATCCAGTTCCACAGCACTAAGAGTATCTAGCTGTGGTATATGTAATGAATCAAGAAACCCATTAGATTTTCTCCTATCTTCTTTAAACTGTTAAAAATGTAAGGATTAATACTAACAATGCTTTTCAAAATGTATGAAGAAATGAATGGCATGCTTTAGGTCAAATGCGCTATTGTAGAACTGCCTATAATAAATGAGAAATTCTAAAGGTGTCAATTACATCCTGATCTCTTTACACATCCCTTTCAAATACAAATAAAAGAGCCACAAGTCTTCAGTCTTCTACTGCTTAAATTATCAGACCTCACTGGTTCTGCATATACAGAGAGTCCACAAATTAAAACTAAAATAACATTCTCTTTCTCAAACTTAATCCAATTTAGGGTCGGAGGGTTTGGGCAGAACCCTATGTCACTAGTACTGGGTGCAAGGCAGGAAACAGCCCTGAGCAGAGTCCAGTCAAATGTAGGGCCACAAACCCATACCCAAACTAACACAGGAATCGACAGTTAACCTAAACTACTGTACATGTGCTTGTGGGAGGAAAATGCACACAAAAATAGGGAGAATGTATAAATTCAAAGCAAGTATTCTGGAATCATGAGTCTGCAGTGCTAGCTACTGCAATGCCATGCCATCCCTTAAGATTTATGCCTTAACATAATTTGACATATTTGACATTTATTTTGTTTTTACGGAGTGGTGACACTGAGGCTAAGGATCTGTGCTGGTATCTGGAAGGTTGCCGGTTCAAATCCCCATCACTGCCAAAAGAGATCCTACTCTGCTGGGCCCTTGAGCAAGGCCCTTAACCTGTAATTGCTCCAGGGGAACTGTACAATGGCTGACCCTGTGCTATGACCCCAAGGGGTATGCGAAAACTAACAAATTCCTAATACTAGAAATTGTATAAGGCGAAGTTAAGAACAAAAAAAACAACCCTATAACAAAAATTAATTAGATGTTCAACATAACTTCAGCCGATATTGAATGATTTTTTTGTAAAAAAGTAATAACATTATCTTTATTGAACAACCAGTTGGTCCTCACCCATGAGGAACTGCGTCCCACCCTCCTTTACTGATTTTCTAACTCTGATGCTTTGAGTTTTCATTTTGAGTTCTATTGCATGGACTCTTTGGGGTTTAGAGATTTAAAAAAAGCAAACATTTTTTTTGATAACCTCTTATTGAAGTGACCATTTCTTGTGTCATTGTGATGTTTGTTGAGATGTTCAGAACCATCTAGTCCAGTGTTTTTCAACCTGTGGGTGGATCAAAAGTTGCAGCCAAATGGTCACTATCCTAAATTATAAAAAAAAAAAAAGTTTCAGCAGCTTTAACCTCGGTTATATTACCCCTTACCCCCCCACCCCAACCTTGGTTCTTCAATTTGATAGACATATACCAATGTTCTCAAAACTCTGAAGGTGAACGCCCGCCCACACTTCAGTTTTAAATATGTTTATAATTGCACTCATCAGGCTCCCCTTTCCCCAGATAATACAAATGTGCTTAAAACTTAGATCGATATTCCCAAGAGCACAAAGCAAATGATAAGCATGCTACCATATTTCATCAGTCTACACTGTTATTAAATGTTACAGTAGAAAATGTTGCCTGGTGTGATCACCGATCAAAAATAGATAAAACTGTCCGGAGGCAAAAATGGTTTAGAAACACAGATCTAAGACCCACCAAAATCAATTGAGAGTCTATGGGGTGGCTGGCATTACATTTTATTAAAGGAATGTGTTTGATTTTTGGTAACCATCAGATCTTTCATTACTGACGACCAGCTTTTGTCTCACTTTTGTTCAAATTTTATTTGCCGTAAATAATGTTTGGTGGACTATGACAAGGCTTACACTTTGATGCCTTGAGCACACTCTGATCCAAACCTTTTAACTATCTGAAGTAAAGCAGAATGTTGCTAGTTCAAGCAGCTATTAGGGTGTTTGACTGCGAGAGAACAATGTCATCAGTACAATGGTGGGTAACAGGAAGTTATTAAAATACGAGCACAGAGAGACTGCAACCATGTACTTGGAGAGCCAGCAGGTAGTTTAGAAAAGCAACACACAATATATAATTCAAACGTTAATGAGGTTTGACAGTGCCATTGTGAACAGATAACAGCACCACAATGAAAGTGTCAGGGTAACAGGGGTCTTTAGACCCTGTGTGTACCCTTGATATGTACTTTGAGTCACCCCAAAGTACCTGATGGTCAGATCTTAAAGAGAATGTAGTGAGCTAGGAGCTGTCTTGAATTTTGTCCATTTGTGAGGTTCTAATCATGAATTGTTAGGCTTAACATTATTTGGAAATACTCCTGAAAGTGAGTAATGGCAATGTGTTAATTTACTGAAGTTTCAAATTTTAAACAAATGCAAAACCATTTGTTGCTGACCAACTGGTCCATTAGCAGATACTGTGGTGGCCATGATTTTATTCATTCATCAAACTGTTTGTACTTTGCATTAAAGAGTTGCACGCAGTCAGAACTAACTCCAGCAACACAGGATGTGAGGTGTCTACTAGCACAAGACACGGCAATGGGATACACTAATGCACACCCCTTCGGTTGGTCAACTGACATTCTAACATGAACATCTTTGGGATATCTCAGAAACCTAGAGCACCCAGAAAATACCAAGAACACATCAGGTCTGACCCCACACCACCATGCACAGCTTGAAGTGATCATCTCTGTCTGTTTTATTTATTTAATTAGTAAACTAGGGGGCTCTGCCCCCTGCTCGCTTCGCTTGCCCACCCCCGAGTTTGGTTTACCGGATATACAATTTAAAGAGATTGTTATTTTAATGGGAATTGTTACATATGCATTATTTTCACTTTTACTTTAAAACTTTAGTAAAAACAATATTTGGAATTAACTTTTTAACAAGCATTGAATTTTGATTCCATGTTTGGACTTACATCATGACAACGCAACGTATAACTGCCTGTGAGTGAATATCTTTTCCTTCTCTCTAATAAATAAAATGACTTTTTAGAATGTTTGTCCATGCTCTTTCTTCTTTACTTAGTCGTTGACGTGTCATCTAGAACATATAAAATTATTCTCCTGATATAATTTTGAAGAGCTGAGAGTGCAGGGAGCATGTCTGCCAAAAGCATTCACACGACAAAGAGCTGAGAGCACAGGAAGTGTGTCTGCCAAAAGCATTCACACGACTGAGGTTAGATGACCATGGTCTTCTATGAAAATAGTTGTAAGTAGGGCATGACCTGAAAGAATCTAATGGCAAAAGTCACTGTCTTGCAGGACTTGCTTCCAAAGGTTGTAAGTATGGTGTGACTTGAAAGAATCTCATATTAAAAGTCTCCGTCTCACAGGACTTCATACCATACCTTTTTTTGGAATCTTTTAATTCACGCTGGCAACACGAATTAGACGATCTACAAGTCTCTGACTTAAAGTTTAAATTTGAACAATAGATTCGATCTCTTTTCGCTGTTCCGTTATTTCACCGAGTAATAATTTCCATTTGTTTGCGCTAGTGTGATCTTTACTATCCTTTTTTTGAGACTTTCGAATTTTCATACTTCCAGTATCTCTAACCTGCTCTGCATGTGTACCATGTCAACATTTTTAAATTCTTTACGACATTTTACTTTGTCATCTACTCTTTGTCTTTTATTTCCGGCCCCGGGCGTGGTTAAATCTCTTGGCACAAAGACTCGTCTCGCCGGACGTGTAAGTGTCTCTCCGAGAAAATTATATCTCGTCTCCTTCCATGATTTTTTTTATAATAGAGAGATAGATACTACTCTGATGGAGGTTGAAACTGTGGTATGAGCTGCTGCATCATGGATCCAGCACTCCGTGTTCAAATCCTGTGCCTGGTTTTTTGACTTTCTGGAGTTTGCATGTTCTCCTTGTGCCCTTGTGGATTTTTGTCCAAGTACACCAGTTTTCATTCCACAACCACAAAGACATTCAGTTCATTCTAATTTTGCCTATTGTGAGTAGTCCCAATGATGGATTGGCTAAAGATGCCAAGGTGGACTTTGGCTCCCAATTACCATGTATTAATCAAGTTAAAGAATGTTTTATTATTAGTCTGATGCCATATGCTGATCTCTTTTATTCCCTTATCTAGAGATGGTGTATCCAGATAATGGCAGTCATATAAAAAGTTAATCTCGATATATATTCATAAACATTTCAATTAGCATGCAGCTTCTATTGTTTTAAACAATTACTTAATTCCATCAAGATTAGCACAGAATGTCTCCTAAAAAGGAAACATCTACATTCTACCCAAATTCCTGTCTTATTAAGTTTAAAGCAGTACAGTGAGAGCCTTCAGTGCCAAAGTGGGACGTTCAGATCAGAGGGGATGTTTAGCATTTTTAGCTTTTTTTTTAGCGATAGGGGATGGACTGGCCTTTGAAGCACATAAACTAGGTCAGCTAAAGAAATAAAGCCAGCCTTTCTTCTCAGAAAGAAAAATAGGCAACCCTTTTCTACTACAGCTTGGTGGGGCAAAGCAGGATAAATTTCCAGATTGTCTGAATGAGGTGCTAACAGACGGAGCCTCAGGAGAACACTAATTCTTTATTGGATCTAACAATTTGCAGAAAGACTTTTCCTTTTCTAAGGTAAACGTTTCACTGTTTTCAAGCAAAATGGGTTTAGGAAGACATGCTGTATGAGTATGCTATAAACTGATGCCACTCATTTGATATCCTCAGCAGGACTGTGTGAGGATGCCATATCACATTTTGAATCATTTCTGTTTGGTGCAGTTGGTTAAAGATTTTCTAAATATCATAAACTATTTGGGAAATTGACAATTAAGTATTTCAGCACTGGAAATGTGTCTACATTTGCAGTTGCCTTTTGACAGTTCTCCATTTATAAAAAGAAAAAGATAAAAAATCCATCTCTCCATTTTCTATACCTGCTTAAGTACATTACAGTATCTTTTTTATTTTATTTTTTTTAATATCTGTGCTCTTAGTAATTCTATTTGGAAATAGGCCCAAATCTATTGTGCATATTTATTTTAGATAAATGGGAAGTTTGAGTTCATCACTTGATATAGTAATTAGTTAAAAGAATGAAAATGTGACATTTATAGGAATTTCTGCAATAATTATTTGCCTGCTGTATGTGTATGGTCACTCTGGCCAGTGTCTGTTTAGCCACTGCATTGGTGCAGTGTTATGCAGCCTCTCAGAATCGGAGGAATGGGGCTTCACAGTTGCACAGCTGCTGCCCTGTCACACTTCACAAGGTCCCAAGAGAAGAGAGTAAGTCTAACAGTATATTATTTCAGTTATCGGGCTGAGATTAGATAAAATCAGACTACCAGGCCAAGGCTACAGCCTGCTAGTATGTAATTATCTGATGCAATCAACCACCATGTAACTTGATCAAATCAAACCAAATTGTGATAGCTACAGGTCGCTGAGATCTGGCTTTGTCAGACTTGGAAGAACTACATCTGTGAATAGCACTGGTCAGCAGTATAACCAACAAGCTGAGGTTTTGGTTGCTGATATCCAGCAGCTCATTTAACCTAGCAATCTATCGCTTTTAAAATATTGTGCATCAGCAATGACTTACACCCTTAGATAGTATACTGTTTGGAAAGGTGATATATAAAATAACGGAAATCTGAGAGTTCATATTTTAGGTCAGACAAAATCAGATACTCATGAGACTAAAGATGCGGATATGTGTGATCTCTCATGGTAAAATATGCAAGTGCTTGAAACTGGACAGTGCCAGACTCTTAAGGTGTAATAAGATCAGACTCCAATACAACAAGGTCATGGCCTTTAGACCTGCCAGATTTTATGTGAAGTGTGTGGCAAGGAAGTGCATGAAATCAGACATTATCAGATACTAACTGTGTAACACAGCAAGATTCTGACAAATTAATTCTGACAGTTATTGAAATCTGGTAACATCAAACCCCGAAGGGAACTGAAATAATTTGAATTCTGATAGAATAAAATAGTATTACGGTAAGGATATGGACTGTCTGTTTTGGAGCACACAGTCCAAATCTAAAGAAGTAAATCTGTAGGATTGTGTAATGTGGACGTGCATGTTATAGTGGGCTCAAGACTACACATGGTCTCAAATTTGACTGCATCATGTTAAAGCTGTTCAGACTGCAGAAACAAATTTAAGGAAGTAAATCTGAAAATGTTTGAAATTTAACATCGCCAGGTTCAAAATGAATAAAATAGTGTGCCATTCAGATTGGAGAGGATTAGCTTCCCAAGAATTAAATTTGACATAACAACTTCTTAAATCTGTTAACATCAAACTCCAAAGGAAGCTGAAGCCCCCATGATCTGATAGGATCAGACACTTATATGGTAAGGTTTTAGACTTCAGGAATAAATCATCCAAAAGATTTCTGTGGACAATTTGCTCCTTGGAGGAGTAAGACTGCATATGTTTGAGATCCAATTGGATCAGAATTAAAGATACTAAAGCTGTAGATCTGTGGGTTTGTGGACTATTTTACTCCAAGAGAATAAATCAGCAGTTGTTGAAATCTGACAATGGCAGGCTCCAACAGAAAACAAAAACCTCTTGTGATATGATAGGATCAGCCTCCTATAAGATGAGACTGCAGCCAGCAGATACCTGTGGTCTGACATCTCCAAAGTCAGACTCTGATTTAAATTGGTTGCAGCTTGCAGTGCAGCTGAAAGATTGAAGTGTAACATTTTAGCCATCTGTCCATTTTCTTACTTGCTTATCCAGTTCATGGTTGTGGGAGGCCTGAGCAGCATTGGGCACAAGACATAAACCATCCCTGTACAGCTTGGTGGTCCAGCCATGGCTGCAGTCACTCCTACTGAGTAATAAGTAAGCTAAGCTACTACCCACTTTTGGCCAGTGAGATCCAAGCCCAGACAGAGGAAAACACTGAAAAGGGATGTGCGGCCCAAAATAATTGTAATTATTTTCACAAAAAGAATAGAAATCACCCTTCAGTTTACATTTGCAAATTAACCTAACATGAATGTTTTTTGTGGGAGGAAAACCTGTTCAAAACCTCAAACAGACAGAGAGGATATGCAGACTGCAGAAAGGTGGTGTTCAGGCCGAGATTCAAACCCAGGTGCCTGTAGATGTGAGGCAGTAGCTCTACCCACTGCCACTATGCCTTCTCTTTAACAGTTTAAATACTACTAAATGATAAACAACTGAAGACTGACATGTTAGTGAGGCTGCCAGACATTTTCACTTGGCACACTGTGCTGATGTGGTCACAACAGGCAGCTGATCCAGACGTTCTACATGGCAGGAAAGATGTAATGTTGTTCAACTTACAAGAAGGATTTCAAGTTATAAATAACCCATAGTTAAGCTTTCAGAATTTTAGAGGGGCAGCTCATGTTGCTTTTGCATGCTAATCCTACCTGATCTGTGTTGAAAAGTCTGCATTTGTTCCAGCACTATCAACATTACTTTACTTTCTGAAAATAACTGCATAGATTAGTTCAAACAATAAACTCGACAAGGTCACTGACATGCTGGACATACAATTGGACTGACAAAGATTTATAACTGGCATGCTTAACTCTTCTCCGAATACATCCATCCATCCATTTTCCAACCCGCTGAATCCGAACACAGGGTCACGGGGATCTGCTGGAGCCAATCCCAGCCAACACAGGGCACAAGGCAGGGAACAATCCTGGGCAGGGTGCCAACCCACTGCAGGACACACACAAACACACCCACACACCAAGCACACACCAGGGCCAATGTAGAATCGCCAATTCTCCGAATACAAGAAAACATTATATTCAGAGAAGAAGAACACAGCATGCCAGTCTCACTCTCTTTACCATCAGCTTATTTGGTTCCATGGCTGAATGTCTTCTAATGGATCTACCAGCGACATCAGGCACAAATAGAAAGGCCAGTGTGGAAAAGGGAATTCTAATAGTGCTCACATCTGTTTGAAGGGCTAGAGGAAAATTGGTGCATTAAGCTGGAGTAACTACAAACCTTTAAACTCCAATTAACTACTTGTTTTGCTGGTTATTTCTCCAAAAAAAGTTTAAGACCGCTAGGTGGCGTGGCTGTTTCAATTTTATAATCTACGGATGAAAATCCGCGGATCTGGAAAGAAATTGACACAGATAGAAGAATCACATGATTACCTAATGCGGTTTATTCAGGCTCTTGCAAAACAAACAAAAAAGTAGATAAAATTGTAAAGACATACTATGTACTTAAATAAATTCAACTGAAACAAGCAGTTTTGTGCCTACTATTGTAGAGAAAAGCCAAGCAAAAATGAAGGGTGTGTGCTAAATAGGTTGGGAAAGAGCGTAATTCTTTTTTTTTTAATATTCTGTTTCCATCATAACAAGCCAATGGTGCTTGAGTCTACTTATAACGGTAACCATTATCGGACTGAACGACTGTCCATGGTGGGGACATTCTCGTTAGGAAACAATTAACATGAGCATAACGCCTGAGGACTGAAACGAACTCGAAAGAATATGTAACAGCAATGACCCGCCTGGAAGGCGATCCCTCATGGTTCGAGCTTTAGAGAAGTAGCGCTAACTATACTATACGACACTATACTGCCGCCTTCCGAGATAAATATATAAACGCTGCTGAAAAAATGTATTAAACAAATCTCTAATATAACTAACATTGAGAAGTCTGACCATTTGTCCATTCTCGAGCCCAATTCAAGATCGCGGGTGTTTATCCCAGAAGCAGTGGGGGTACCCATCCATCGCTGGGTATACTCTCTCACACTCCCTAATTCACCCAGACAACTATTAAACTAACTTAAGACATTGTGATATGACTAGAAAACTGCTGTTGCCGAAAAAATAAACCGCGCACACACAAGGAGAATGTGCAAACTCAACACTGTTACTGAGCTACAGTTAAAATCCAGGTTTATGGAACTTTGAAGTAGCAGCGTAGAATGCTGCGCCTCTCTTAACACAGAAACGTTAAATGATATTAAGTGGGTATCTGCATTGAAAGAACTACTCAGATTAATGCCGCATAACTGCACACCAAACGTAGAATAAGATAAAGAATTATACTTAACCATTTTTTTTGTTCGTACAATCAGTTACTTCTTAGCTTGTTTAATTGTATTTCTATATTTTTATTAAATACGTAATTACCTGGCTGTCATGCGGGTTCTGAAATTATTTATAGACTCATGAAGGGATACTGTTTCATTAAGGATCTATGCACTGTTAACTAATAATCTCATTTTAAATCTTGAAATTAAATTAGGCTAGTAAAGCTGTTTTCAGAAGACTGAAAACTGACAGGCATGTTGTAAAATAACATTGCAAAAGTCAATCTCGCTCTTCTCATTTCAACTATCATACATCCGCAGTATGCAGCCTGTTTAATATGCGGCGAAGCACCCGAAGGATTCTGCGCATTACGCACTCAATCGTAAAGTCTTGCAGTCCGCTGTGCATGATAGACAGTCGTTACAACCAATAACAGCGCGAACCGGGCAGTGGGCGTTCATCACTAACCTGTTGACACTGCTGCCTCTGTTCAATTTCATTTCTGTACAAAAGTCCCCTTGGTCCACTCGTTGTAAAGTCTGCCCACCCCTTCCGCTATCTCAAATCAAACTACAGAAAGAGAGATTACTGTATGATCCAATAGTTAACACTTTGGACTTTATTGTTATTCAAAAGTGCTTTTGTCTGCAGTAGAATATATAATAGTGAAAATAACGATAATTAACTTTGCTTATAAATTTGCCGAGATGTGGAGTTCACGGCATTATGCATCCGAACAGTTGTAAGAAGCAACTGTTAAATAAAAAGACCTATCCAGGCACAAGGCAAAACCCAATTCTCAGCAGAGCAACATTCACATAGGCCCACTGATAGCACAAACCCACACTCATTCAGATTGAATTAGTTTAGTCAATTGAACCTAATATGCATATCTCTGGAAGTGAAAATCTGCAATACATTTTGAAAAATACACAAACATATGAGAGAATATGCAGACTACACACAGGCAGTGCTCAGGATGGGATTTGAACCCAAGACCATACACACAAAAGGCTTACACTTTTAAAATCTATTTTCTCAGCCTGCTTTTTTTTCCTTTGCCAGTAGTATTTGGTGTAAGACAGAAACCAGCTGTTCGCTTAATACAAGACTATTGCAGGGTACATTTGCTGTACATATGCAGACATAATTACTTAACAGCGCAGCAATTACAATTTTTCATGTTATCTAATGGGCGGCACGGTGGCGCAGAGGGTAGCACTGCTGCCTCGCAGTTGGGAGACCTGGAGACCTGGGTTCGCTTCCCGGGTCCTCCCTGCGTGGAGTTTGCATGTTCTTCCCGTGTCTGCGTGGGTTTCCTCCCACAGTCCAAAGACATGCAGGTTAGGTGGATTGGCGATTCTAAATTGGCCCTAGTGTGTGCTTGGTGTGTGGGTGTGTTTGTGTGTGTCCTGTGGTGGGTTGGCACCCTGCCCTGGATTGGTTCCTGCCTTGTGTCCTGTGTTGGCTGGGATTGGCTCCAGCGGACCCCCGTGACCCTGTGTTCGGATTCAGTGGGTTGGAAAATGGATGGTTGGATGGATGTTATCTAATATGCACATTTTTAGAACAAAGGAATTCTTGTGAACACAGCAACACTGTACAAACCCCACACAGTCAGCTCAACTAACCCCTCCCTCATTGGTCCATTCTGGAAGATAGAATCCTATCCAAAATCAAAATCTGCACGCTCAAAAGCTAGTAAAACACACATTAATGCGAAACAATTTATTCTTATGTCTCCAAAAAATCTGTTTCATTCCAAACTACCACAAAACATTCTGAACAGTAATTTTGGAATATGTGATTCCAAAATGAAATATTATTTTCTGGTGATTTTTATCCAGCAGTTAGCATGTACTTTATTATTAATGTGCAATTTCTGAAAATGCATTACAGTATGAGATAAGTATGAAAGTATTATACTGTATTACAAAATTATGTGAACTCCTTTGGCACAGAGACCAACATAAAAGGCACCATGGTAATAAACTACTTTGATTTACTGCTGAAGTAAGATATAAGGGTCTTAACGGGTTTTAGAAATAAACTTTAAATCCCTTTTTCTGTTAACAAGTAAACATATGATAGCGTGTGGCAGAAGTCAAAGCTCTATCCATACTGTACTATTGCCCTTATTTATTATGCCTTTACCTACATGCTCTTGCAATGTTGATGAGGTACTAGTTTGGAAGATGTACTGTATGAGATATACAGTAGATTCTAGGGCCATTAGGGTGGCCAAATGTATACAGTACTTGAAGAATTACATTTTTAATTACATCACAGTATAAATTGTATGCACGCAGGACTGATGTTCCTAAAATTTAGTAGAGAATGCCAGCTGAGAGGCATTCAGATTCCAGCATTATTTCAGATATGTTATATGAAAAGGAAATTTATAGGTTATGTTGCAATGTTCTAGTCTCATCAGAACTCCTATGTAATTATTCATTTTATTCATCACAAATGTTTCATTGAAGGCCAAAATAGAATAACTGCAGTTTGACTGAATTCAATTCAGATTATTTGTGTACAGCACTGGTGTGGTGCTGAGGTGTCACCTGTTGCATGTCTGCAGTCGGGTCCTAATTGGGATCATGAAGTGGTTCGTCCTGTGGTAGGTGTGGCGACATGCTGTATCAGTACATGCTCCCAACCACCACCAACACCACTCTAATGAGTGGACGAACCTAAATGGCTACGGACTTGCATATATAAAACATCAGAAGTAAAATACAAAAGCCATGCAAAATATACACATCATCTATTTTATAACAATGTTCAGATGGCTTCAGTAGAACATAGTCTTGTAAGTGTTACATTAGTTGAACACCTGCACATAAATGTCATATTATAAATGTACAAAAAAAACCTGATAAGACACTTGGTGTAGTGGTTAACATTCTGTATGGATTTTGTTTTACTGTGTATTACTTCAAGCCCCTTAGTTTTAGTCCAGTGTCCCAAAGCAACTCTAAACTGGTACAGTACTTTATAAAATGTCCTGAAATTGCTTGCAGTCTATCCAGGGTTGTATCCTGCTTTGCTGTGACCTCAGGCATACACATAAACATAGAAACATTACTTAAAAAAATTAAAAATTCAACATTCACTTGTTCACCTGATATTGCTTATAATGGGGGGGGGGGGGGGGGGGGGTGTTTGGGCAGGTCTCTTCCACTTAATAACCCTGATATCACTTATACCAGTGTGGGAGGAAGTCTTTGTATATTGCAAAATCTGGGCATCAAGGTTTGTCAGAACTGACATGAATTACCCTTTAAGTGCCATTCTAGCGGCTTATTTTCAGGTGCAGAAAGTTATATATTGTATGCTGCTTTACAGCCAAATTAACCAACTAATATTAAAACATTTTGCTTTTTAATCAGCAATCTCCTTTACTTAGTCTTCCTTTTTTTAACATATACCCTCACGTTTTACCGTACATTCACCTCTGATTAAAAGTCAGTATTGACAAGCTTTACTGACAAGTGTTAGCTCTCTGCCATTGTGCACGTGCAGGCTAAATGCAGCAGCTCGCAGTCCTGGCACTGGGCTGACTTCCACCCGTGAAGCAATCCATGCTGCTTGTTGAAACGGTTGTTTATTTATAAGCAGGAATGTTCGAGTCAGAATGTTTGTCGCTTAGTGCTCTTCTGCGATAGTGACAGTGTCAAACACATGCGCGACGCATCAAGAAAATTTTCCTCTTGTTTTATAACTGACGTCTTTGTTGATTATTGGTATTTTTTTTTGCTGCGGCTCCTTTCAAATCGCAAGCTCTGTCACATTTCTACTGGATCTAAAAATAACAAACTGTGTTCGCACATGTGCCGCCATCCCGGCTCCGCGTTATGCTCACTTCTGTTCTGCTACGCTTGACGAACGTGTGCGGCGTTAATGTTCTCTTCCAGGTGGGCCCACGGTTGCCAAGGCAACCGAACGGGCTGCGGCCTAGCTTGGATGGACGAAGCCTAGGGCTCTCCTGCGGTGCGGCCCTACGTTGCTTTATTATATCTCCGGGCGGGGAGGGGAGGAGCTTCCGCTCCCCTCCCGGAGCGGGCTGCGGCAGGAACTTTCCCTGCATCCCCACATCGAGCCCACGCTGCAGTAAGAGTCCCCTCGGAGGTTGGCCAACAGTACCGACGGGCGGCGGAGCTGCCTGGTTTTGCTTCATTCCCTGCTGCGCTTTCTGCAGTCTTGAGTCATCTCCGCCAAACCGCAAAGCGAAAAGAGGCAGCAGAATGTCAACAAGCCCGATCACCGCCAAACAGAAGATGAAGTCGCCCTTTCGGAAGAGGGCTAGTCTGCAAAATGCATCCCCCTCTGGTGAGTACCAGCGGAAACAAAGGCGCTGGGGTTTGACGAATTAAGAGGAGACGCCGTCACTAAAACACACGTGCGCTGTCAGAGCAGCCTGCACTAAGGACAGCGCAGGTTCAAAAGATCGTACTATCTGATCGTGAGAGCTGAGCAAACTGAACATCTGATCAGTGCACCTCTCAGTACTTTTAACATAATTGGTAAATAAGTGTGTAAAATAACACATATTATGCATTATTTCAGTAAGTTTTTGACTAATTCCCTCGTTAAAATAAATACTTTTTATAGTCGAGTAATGGAAAAGATGGGGTCTGTCATGAAATAAATGAGACCGATTGAAATGATCCAGACAGCCGCAATGGATGTATTGACGGGATTCACAGATGACACTTTACAAGAATTATTCCAGTGTTATAAAGATCGACACGGAATAACAATAAACTCAAATATCAGTATCATTTATTTCATAAAATACCTAACATTCTTATAACCAATACATATATAGGATGTAACGATTATAGTAATGTAATTTATAGTAACTACCTGTTGCACATCTCCTTGCTATAAACTATGTATCTGATGCACATACGATAGATTATATAGGTGTACGAATGTTTTCCTTTTGCTGTTCTTTGTTAGGGGAAATCTCAATTTATTTAACAGTCAGAAATACAAATTGGTCGTGAATTATTAATTTAAAATTATCAGCACGCACATTTTTAAGGCTATGTGATTTTTTTAGAATTAACATGTCTGAATATTTCACTAATAAAAAATGCTGTTTTTCAAGTAATGTTATCATTCCACTGTGATGCTTATCTGAATATTAAATAGTATTTTATTAAAGGTGTTTGTTTATTTATTTATTTATTTGGTTGGTTAATATTAAGTTAGATTATCCATCTTTTTGCCTTTTTATGAATCTTCACCTCCTTTCTATTATCTAGAGTACAGTGTGTCATCCCTGATTTCAGTTCTCCTTTTTTGTTTGTGGCTTTGCACACCCCAAGGGCATTTGTAACCTCATTCCTCCAGACGTGTCCCTGGTGAGGAAGGCTTTTAAGCTCTGACCCTTTCTCCTTCACTTGAATTCAGCACTTCGGCACAGTGGTAATACTGAAGCAACCGACATTGCAGCAGGTCTTTTGCATTCTACTTTAACAGGACTACATTCAACCTGTCTGTTTGTACATATTGTTTTGTAGATGTGACAGTGTAGCAACCACTACTACATGCATTTTTTAAAGTTTTTTTTTTTTTTTGGTAATACTTGATAATGCTCATTACTCTCTGTTTGTAGTTCTGCCAATCCATTGCTTTCTTGACAAGGACACAGAGTGTTTATGCTACTCGTATGCTGCTGATCAAAAAAACTATGTAGGACAAAGTGTGCTGGAGTAGGTGTAAAAGGTCATGGTGTTAATAAAGGTTACTTTATTTCTGCTAAGCAGCACTAAGGTACAATTTTAAAGCAAAAGTGATACTTATTAAAATAGTACACAGGGAAAAATTATATCTCATCAGACATAACAATTCAATAATGGGTTGTGGTCATATGAACTGCCTGTGGTCGCAGTTAGTGGTATCACCAACACAAAGTACAGTGCGTGGCCAAAAGTATGCAGGCACTAGGTGCTCCTCCAAATTATTGAATTCAGGTGTTTCAGGCACACCCATTGTTTATAGGTGCAAAAAATCAACCACATAGCCATGTGGTCTCCTTTGACAAACATTAACAGTAGAATGGGTTGTACCGAAAAGCTCAGTGACTTTATAATGGCTCTGTCATTGGATGCCATCTTTGCCACAAATCAGTATGTAAAATTTCTGCTCTCTTAGATCTGCTGCAGTCAACTGTATGTGCTTTTATTATAAAACCAGTAACGGTGCACTGCACGAATACACTTGACTTGAGCATTCCTAGTTTCCATACTCTCTCTGTACGTTTAGCATTCGTTTGCTCAGGGGTTGATGCGCTTGCTGCTCCCTGAGCAGCTCTTCTTTTCTCCACCCTAGTGGCCTGCTTCTTCTCTTCTTTTGTCGGCATCTTTTCACGTTAAAACTGATTAAGTCTGTGTTTGTGCTGTAATTACTTAGTACGTTTTCTTTAATTCTTCACTTAAGCTGGCACGTAAGACTTCAATTTGACTGAAGAATGATGTAAAATATGAAGAGCTAGAGTAAGTAATGGCGAAGGTAGTAGGGAATGAGAACGGCACCCGTACGCATGCACCGCACGGCCGCCCTGCTGGCTGCTGCCAAGAGTTAACTCTACAATAAAATAAAATAAAAAGAGGAATAACCTTGAAGGTCAATCATCACCCTGAAAGCAGATAGGAGACATCACGTAGTATATGTGTACCAAATTTCAGGTCTATAGGTCAAACGGTTTGCGAGCCACAGGTGATTTAAAACCCTGGACAGACATATGGACAGCTACAGTAGCGTATTATATATAAAGATGAAATTGTGTAGGGGCAAGAACTGCTCAGCCACACCACACAAGCTCACAAAGTGGGGCTGTGTAAAATTCACCTATCCTGTGTTGCATCACTCACAACAGAGTTCCAAACTGCCTCTGAAAGCAACATGAGCATAAGAACTGTGTGTCGGAAGCTTCATCAGATGGGTTTCCATGGTCGAGCTGCTGCATACAAGCCAAAGATCACTGCACACAATGCCAGGTGTTGGCTGGAGTGATGTAAAGTACAGTATGCCACCATTGGATTCTGGAGCAGTAAAAATGTGTTTTCTGGAGTGATGAATCATGTTTCACTATCTGGTAGTCTGGTGGCCAAATCTGGGTTCGCGGATGCAACAATAATGGCACTTTCCAAAATGCATTGTGTATACTGTGAAGTTTGGTGGAGCATGGATAATGTTTTGGTTTTTTTTTTAGGATTGGAGCTAAGCCCCTTAGTTCCAGTATAGGTTACTGTTAATCCCACATCAAACAAAGACATTGTATATAATTGTGCCATTTCATATGTGTGGCAGCAGTTTAAGGAATGTTCTTTTCTGTTCAGGATTGATTGTTTGAACAGTGCTCAAAGTCAGGTCCATAAAGACATAGTTTGACAAGTTTGATGTAGAGGAACACAAGTGGCCTGCACAGAACCCTGCCCTCAATTGAATCCTGGCTCCATTGAATACCTTTTGCATTAATTGGAATGCTGACTGTGAGCCAGGTCTTCTCATCCAACATCAGTGTACCTGACCTCACAAATATTGTTTTGGCTGAATGAGCACAAATTCCCACAGAGGTACTGGAACATCTTGTGGAAAGCATAACCCAGAAGATTGGCACTGTTATATTCATATGGAGGGGAGGGCTTAGGAGTGGCACCTCCATAGTAATGCCCATGGTTTTGGAATTAGATATCCAACAAGCTTATATAGGTGTGATAGGTGTCCAAAAACATTTTGTCATGTAGTGTGCATAAAGGTTGTTGTTGCTATCATGAGAAGCTTGGAACGATAGCAAAACATGTTGCCAGTTTGAAAAGCTCATTGATCCTGATTGAACGAAATCCCTTACATCTTACTGCTCCCTGGGTTCAAATTGCAGAATTTCTATGTAGCTCCGAAGCTAATGAACACAATGTGAAAGCCACCAAAATGATATATTTTCTTTTAAGACAGACACATAGTTTACTGTGTATATTCTGTCAGCACTGAGAACTTTCATTTCACCAGTAAGGTAAAAATGTTATAAATAATATCACACATTCAAGCACAAAGCCATAGGCTTATAAATGACTGGTGTAATATTAATCCGTAATTCATTTTGATTCTTCAGATAAGATCAAGCAAAGCCATCTTTTGATCTGTCCTGGGAATTGCAGAAGCAGGACTTTGGACTGTAGCAATTAAAGTATTACAGCAGGTGAATTAGAAACATCATGGGACACAAATGTATTCAATAAGATAGTTAGGCTTATATTCCACATACAAACAAGTAATGGAAGTTTACTAATACAGCTTGAAATATGGCATTATTCTGTGCATTATGCACATTTTTCTCCCTCTCTTTATTCTTAAATTGAGAACTATAATTCTGCAGTTTTCTTGTAATACGCCATCTTGAGGGAAAAACTGAGCAGCAGGGCTGAGTAAACATAATGGTACTCAGCTCAAGTACATCACTGTATACAGCATACAAAGAACACTCACTATTTTATTCATTTCAAATTTTTAATATTCATATTTTATTATCTTGGTGTTATCATCTTTTGCTCTTATTAGTTCAACACTGCTTTCAATACTCCAACAGGTAGAGAGGTGAGGCATTTATACAAAAAATGAATAAATAAATAACAGAGAGAGAGAGAGAGTGGTTGAGATCATGTGCTGATTACAGTTCGTTTCTGCACCCAGCACTTGGCAAACCACCGAAGTTGGGACCCGAGTGCAGCCGTGCAACGGGTAACACCTCAGCACCACACTGGAACAGTGAGGTTTTTTTTTTACAGTGGCTGGAGAGAGAAAACAAAAAATTACAATTGGGAGGTAAAATTAATTACAGCAGGTTGTACATAGAACTAACGTTTGTACAATATGCCACATTAGAATGTAGGATTTCATAGAATTTTCCCTGTTCTGTCACCAGACTAACTTTATGTCTATTTCATTAATTGTTTTTCTGTTTTATTGTTATGAAGACTATACCATTCATTGCACTTTGGACTGTCTTGTTTGCTCAGTATAAGGGTCTGTGCAATTTAGCAGAGTTCTGCTTTGCATGCAGGTAACTTTGCCATCTGAATGGCAACAGCAGACTTTCTAAGAACAAGTCATATGCCTACGAGTGTTTGTAAACATCACACGTACTGGACTGGGCACACTTGGTGTCTACTTTCAGGGTAATCTGAAACTTATGAAAACATAATTTACAGGTTTAACTTGGAAGTAAGAGCAGGCAGCGAAGAAGTGACTGCTGCATGCTTTCAATGACAAGCTTTAGATTTAAAGGCCATCATTGCTTTCTGTTGCATGAGGTCATGGCTTAATTTAGATGTGAGAAATGTGCAAAATATTTGTTATACCTTCTAGCAGGAATAACATTGTTAGCCCTGCCTGGAATTCTGACTTATGCTGAGTCTGTTCTTTTTAGCTGTCTGCACATTTGTGATAATTTATAATGGATATTAAGTATGTTTTTGGGTCTTTGATTGCCAGAATTAATGTGACCATTTTCATAAAATTTTTCATCTGTGTTGAGAGAGAGTGTCGACCTTGTTGAGAGGTTTGCTTACCACTGCAGCAACACTCATGTCTCTGGTGACTCTTCCTATGAAGTCAGTAGACAGATTGGGAGAGCATGGGGGTCATGAGGTCGCTGGAAAGGGTTGTGTGGCCCTCCTGATATCTTTGCAAAAGGACAAAGGTCCAAGTCTTTAGAGTCCTGTTGCTTCCTGTTTTTGCTATATTGTTGTAATACATGGACGATTTTTATGTAACCAGAGACCAAGACTGGACTCCTTAGGAACTGTGTTTTTTTTGGAGAATCCTTGGATACCACTGGTTTGAATTTGTGTCAAATGAGCGGTTACTCATGGGGTCCCGAATGAGGAACACTACCATTGTAAGGGAGTGTCAGTTATAGCACTACAGCCATGTGGCAGTTTTGAATTTTTAGAGAGGTGAAATTACATTACATCATAAACATTTGGAGACCTCACCAACATTTTGCCAAAACTAAATGCTTGGTGTATTGGTAAATGGTATATGGTACTATGGATCAGTAAGATGCATTAAGAAAACTCTGACAACATTGGGGCACATTGTTTTTGCATATTTTTATAATTTGTTTAGTTGGCATCCAGTTTAATCATTTCACTCATTTAATTAATCTTTATTAAATGGACTGTTTTTATATTTAGTCAACCAATTCATGTTAAGGACAGGTTCTGTTTCTTTATTATACAATTCATTGCTACCATCCATATTGATTTATTATATTATTTAAAAATGATATATTATTAGGTTTATGACGTACCTAGTAATACATTTTTTGACACACGCATATGAGGTTGTGCTGATCATTCCAGTTGGTGAGCAGAAAACAAAATGACCTAGACTTCAATTTTAAGAGAATGTTCATGTAGCATACAGTACATCACTCAGTGCAAGGAGTTGACTCCTTAGCAATTGTATACACTTTCAGACTTTTAGTAGTCATCTGCAGTGATAGTTTGTTCCAACTTCTTTATGATTATTGATGATGTACTTGCTCTAGTTTGGTTCACTCCTCAGGTGAAACTTGTGACTTCATGCTGATTAGCCCCTGTGTGGAAAATATAAATGAGCTATCTAGCCTATGGCCCTAAATTGTTACTCTTTTAGTTTATAGAACTTCAGTAGTTAATGTTCTAAGTGGGTTGTGGTGTTACAGAATTACTTAACACAACAGTTCTTTCTGTTACACTATTCTTGTGGCGTGATGGCAACCACAATCTTTGTCTTTATTTTATACTAGGCATTCCCCGTGGCTCCATCCGTGTTGTAATGAAACAGGACAAACTTTAAAAATCAATAAACAAAAAGTTATTGCTAGCTAAGCGGAGGCAAGTTACGCTCCACAACACAGAGGTAGACCGACTCCCCACTCCTGACATCACGCTTCCCCTTCCCCTCGGCCTGCAGCCTCTGTCTCTGATTAGCGCGACTGTATCGCTCCTGCAAGCGAACTATGATTCTTAGCACAATGAAAGAAGTCGCAAAGTCAACGGAATATTAAAGCAAATTCTAGAAAAAAACCTGATCTAAATCCTTTCAGTAGTTCTCTCATTCGCTAGCTAAGCGGATGTAAGATGCGCCCTGAGGCCGGTCTGTGAGTGAGGAAGACCCCGCCCCACTCCCCTCAGCCCTCTGCGTCTTTCTCGGATTCGGATAAATCAGTACTGCAAGAGAACTATAATACTTAGCGCGATGACAGAGGTCACAAAATCAACCGGAATGTTTAAGCAAATTATAGAAAATGACACGTGTTTCGCCCTCATTATGGGCTCATCAGGCGTACAAACTCCACTGCACTCCCTCTCGGGAATCGAACCTCGGACGTCAGCGCCATAGGCGATGCCCCTAACGTTGCGCCACAGCGTGTACTCTTTGCATTTATTTGACAGTAAACTATTTCAACCATTCTATGATCTGCTCCTCACAAACTGAGGGCACTGTGGCGGATGTTAGCAGATTGCTGGCCAACCACAAGCGTTACCTGGTAGGTAACCACCCATACAATCAGATTGTGACACAGACTACGAATGCCGTGAATGTAATTACCCCGATCTACATGCTGTCAAATAAACGAACCACATGCCGTGGCGCAACGTTAGGGGCATCGCCTCTGGCGCTGACATCCGAGGTTCGATTCCCGAGAGGGAGTGCAGTGGAGTTTGTACGCCTGATGAGCCCATAATGAGGGCGAAACACGTGTCACGTACTCTTTGCATTTATTTGACAGTAAACTATTTCAACCATTCTATGATCTGCTCCTCACAAACTGAGGGCACCGTGGCGGATGTTAGCAGATTGCTGGCCAACCACAAGCATTACCTGGTAGGTAACCACCCATACAATCAGATTGCGACACAGACTTCGAATGCCTTCAATGTAATTACCCCGATCTACATGCTGTCAAATAAACGAACCACACGCCGTGGCGCAACGTTAGGGGCATCGCCTCTGGCGCTGACGTCTGAGGTTCGATTCCCGAGAGGGAGTGCAGTGGAGTTTGTACGCCCGATGAGCCCATAATGAGGGCGAAACACGTGTCGCGTACTCTTTGCATTTATTTGACAGTAAACTATTTCAACCATATATATATATATATATATATATATATATATATATATATATATATATATATAAAGAGAGAGAGAGAGAGATTACAGCATTACTTAAAGCAACAATTTTTGTTATTTTGTGTTACAGTATGTTTGTGCTGTGTGTGATAGCAACCGCATTCTGCCATTATTTTATAGCATACCTTTCCTAATGAAAACAATCATAAAGCACTTTGCATGAAAAAAAAACAAAAGTTGAAGTGAAGATAAAGTTGCCCATATCATCACCTCCCTCTGGCTTTCTTTTAATTGGCTGACATATCATTCCTTCCCTCAGACCAAGTCTTTGGGAGTAACCAGGCATAGATGGCTTTGCCAGTGAGAAGCTGTTAGTGAAATCATTAGAGATGGGTTCAGTGAAGTGAGTAGGAGTGCCAAGGGACATGATCAGTCTAAAAAGAAGAACAAGGAGGAAGGCACACCTAATTAAAAATGTAGTTGAATAAACGTATTAGGCCCAAAGCCTACGCATAAAAATCAAATATAAAACAAAAAAAGCACTAACACCAAAAAGATGAGTTTAACTAGAGACTGTTGTCTTTTGGCCTTGGACCCCTGAAAGTTTATAGTCTCCAGCATCTCACCAGCTAGAGTTTTTTTTATTGTCCAGTCCTCCCTGACCATCTAAACATAGAACTGAACTAATTGTTATATAATCAGAGACAAAAAAATTAGAAATTTATTTCCATATCTAATGACTCCGCCATTGCTTACTTGCTTATCTGTATTTTATGTTTGTATTAATTATTTTATTTATCATTTCTGTGTTTTAATTTTATTTAACTATTTATCTTTTCTAATCATATTTTTTTCTCATCTTGTAAAGCACTTTGCACTAATTGTCTTTCGTGAAAATGTGCAATAGAAATCAATGTTGTTGTACAGTAGCAATGAGGACTGACTTTGTTAAAGAGAAGTGAATGGTTCAAACACTCCATTTAAATTATAAGGCCAATAAGCTCAAGAGGCTTGTACTAGCTGAATGGATGTCACAACTGAGGCATGATATTTGTTTATGTATGCATATGAGAAAGAACGTAGACCAGAAATAATAGCTTTTCAGAATTAAAAATGTCCATAATTACTGAATTTCTTTGGGGGGGGGGGGGGGTTGATGGGAGACAACAGCTCACAAAGGTGCAAGCTTAAATCAGTTATGTCTTATGTCTAATTTAGAGGAGAATTCATACTTCATAAATACATTTTAATGACGTTCATCAAGTGCTTACATTAAGAATTGATGGTAGAGCAAAAACTCCCATTAGACCATTAGAACGACAGCACTTGATGGAATGATATTTGATCACTTGATATCAATAAAACATTTTGCAGCTCTTCTTTCTTATTTATTAGATTATGGCTTGGAAGCTGTGCAAATGTATGTGCTCAGATATGAGTTCATTTAAAAACAAGAATGGTGCTTGCAAAAAATAAAAGCTGGTAGGCACAGGCATGTTCCTGAGTAGCTGTAAAACTACCATCTGCCTACAGTTAATTTCAGAGAAGGCTGTGACTGGAGAAGTATTTTCAGCATGATAATAGTCTGGCCATTGTGGTATGCCAATGCTAATAAGGTGTGTGGAGGAAGTGCAGAGCAATTAAACTGCTGGACAGCGTAATATTTTATTAACATTGGTATTTTAATGCCATTCAGTAAAAGTAAGATAGCCATGCCTGGTACTTAGAGGAATGCTTCTACAAAATAAAAACCCCAGTTTATATTGTGTAGCACCTCTCCATTGTAAACACCATCCTAATGTACTTGGCATGCTCATTGTACTGTAAGCGTAGACATACATACTACAAGGGAATTTCATATATGGTATGTAATTCCAGTTTAGAACTGAGCCATAAAACTCCCTGTCAGATTTTACTTTGACATTGGCAGTTCTTGTGGCCATGATAGTGGAACTAATCTGTCAGCACCAGTGGAATGTAGAATACCTCACAAGGACATACTCACAAGCTGGTACAGTAATGGCTAGATAGTGGGCGATGCTGGTTAATGATGCATGAGTTTCTCAGTCCTATAGGCCCTTGGTTCTTAAAATGTTTTTCTCGTGGCCAGATTTTGCCTTTTGCAAATCTAAGTGTCATCCAAGTGGAACTTATGCCGATCTTTGTGCTTTTTGGGGGTAATCCTCTTGTAGAATTGCCTCCAATCCTTGTTGGATGTCTGCCCCTCTTGGAGAATCACCATCACTTGTTGCCCGGGGGGATTATTTTCCCCTGCAAGCAGTGACACATCGCAAGGCTTTCTTCCACAAGCCAGTTACTTCTCTTTCTTATTCAGTGCTATTGTAACTCGTAACTGAGCATGACCCCAATTCAGATTAAAGGGACACAGGGGTCTTCTAAAGGGCATTGTTGAAAGTCGATCCCAGGACCTTCAAAGCTTATTCCTGACTGCATACAGAACTTAACATCTTAACAACTAAAGAAACTGAACAACTTATTTATAAGTCTAGACAGCATTACTATGAACACGGAGAAAAAGCTAATAAGCTTTTAGCTCAACAAATTCATAAACAAGAGGTTCACAATGCAATACCAGTAATCACCAACAAGAATGGAGAAGAAATCATCGACCATAATAAAATAATGCACACATTTAGAGATTACTATAAGTCTTTATATTCCACTGAGCCCAAAGAAGACAACACGCAATCTAATGCATTTCTGGATAATTCACAAATACCACAAATAGATGCTTTAAGTGCTGAGGAACTAGATAAACCTCTAACGCTAACAGAATTACTAGACGCTATAAAGTCACTACAAAGCGGGAAATCATCAGGCCCTGATGGTTACCCCGTAGAGTTTTATAAGAAATTCTCCACTCAGCTAGCTCCACTCTTATTGGTAACATTTACAGAAGCTAAAGACCACCAAATACTACCTCAAACATTTCGACAAGCATTAATCACCGTCTTTCCTAAACAAAATAAGGACTTGTTACAATGTGCATCATATAGACCAATTTCACTCCTGAATAATGATGTTAAGATACTCTCAAAAATCCTAGCTAGAAGGATGGAGAAAGTGCTGCCCTCGGTAATATCACAAGATCAAACTGGATTTATTAAAGGCCGACATCTATCTTCAAATCTACGACGCTTGTTTAATGTTATATATTCACCAGCAAAATCAAACACCCCAGAGATATTACTATCATTAGACGCAGAAAAGGCATTTGACATGATCGAATGGAATTACCTTTTCACTGCATTGGAGAAATTTGGGTTTGGCCCGAATATTTGTGCTTGGATTAAACTACTGTATACCAGTCCAGAAGCTTCAGTTTGTATTAATAAAATTTGCTCAGACTACTTTAAACTAGAACGTGGTACCAGACAAGGATGTCCCTTGTCGCCACTGTTGTTTGCAATCGCTATTGAACCACTGGCGGTTCACTGCCGAAATTCTCATCAGATAAAGGGGATTGTCAGAGAAGGACTGGAACAGAAAATTTCTCTATATGCAGATGATATGGTCTTATATATATCGGACCCAGAAAACACTGTCCCTGCTGTTTTAACAGCACTAACAGAATTTCAAAAGATATCTGGTCTTAGAATTAATCTGAATAAAAGTATACTCTTTCCGGTGAATTCACAAGCATATAATATTAGATTAGACACCCTACCTTTTACCATAGCAGATCAGTTTAAATACCTAGGGGTAAATATCACAAGTAAATATAAAGCTCTTTATCAACAAAATTTTGGCATCTGTATGGAAAAAATTAAGCAAGACTTGCATAGATGGTCAACCCTTCATCTCACTCTAGCCGGAAGAATTAACATTGTTAAGAATATCCTTCCTAAACTTCTCTTTTTATTTCAAAACATTTCAATATATATCAATAAATCGTTTTTTAAACAGTTAGATTCAATAATAACCTCATTCATTTGGAACTCAAAACACCCACGTATCCGAAGAGCGACCCTACAAAGACCTCAGGCAGAAGGTGGCATGGCTTTACCTAATTTTCAGTTTTATTACTGGGCAGCAAACATACAAGCCATAAAAACCTGGACACAAATAAATGCACATACACAGGCTTGGTCTGCAATAGAAGTAAAATCCTGTAGTACTTCTTTATATTCCCTGCCCTGCTCTCCAATAAATGAAAGTTATCGCAAATATACTAATAACCCAATTGTGCTTTACTCACTCAGAATATGGAACCAAATTAGGAAGCATTTTAAGATGGAAAATCTTTTATCAGTGGCACCTCTGCAAGGGAACCACCTCTTTCAACCTTCGCAAGTATATCCAGTTTTTAATACCTGGAAAAGTTTTGGAATTAAAATGCTCAGAGATCTTTATATAGACAACATATTTACATCTTTTGAACAATTACGTTCAAAATTTAACCTCCCAGCTACACATTTCTTTTACTATCTTCAAATTAGAAATTTTGTTAAACAGAAATTGCCCGATTTCCCCCACCTTGCACCCTCCACAATGCTGGAAAAAATACTGCTCAATTCCGAGGAAACAAACACTATTTCCGCAATATATAAAATCTTATTAGAGTCCCTACCTTTCAAAGATCCAAGAGGACATTGGGAAGAAGATCTCTTAATCAATATATCAGAAAAGGAGTGGAAGGTAGCAAAGCAAAGAATTCACTCGAGTTCTATATGCGCAAAGCATAGAATTATTCAACTAAAAATTATATATCGAGCTCATCTGTCTCGCTTAAAACTGTCCAAAATGTTTCCAGGCCAGGATCCAACCTGCGAGCGCTACAACCAAGCTCCTGCCTCACTGGGTCACATGTTCTGGGCCTGCACCAAACTAACATCATTTTGGACAAAAATTTTTAAGTGCCTCTCAGACAGCCTTAGTATCACAATCCCTCCTAACCCACTAACAGCTGTGTTTGGTGTCCTTCCAGATGGACTTGAATTGGAGAAGGACAAACAAACGGTGATTGCATTCACTACACTCTTGGCACGCAGACTTATTTTGTTAAATTGGAAGAATCCTAATTCTCCTCTTATAAGTCAGTGGGAAACTGATGTTTTATATTATTTGAAATTGGAAAAAATCAAATTTTCAGTTAGAGGATCTGTACAAAATTTTTTCAAAACTTGGCAGGATTTAATCAATATTATTTTAGAATAAGAGAATTAACTATTATTGCATTTAACTCCCTTCTCCATCTCTTATTTATATAGATATTTACTTCTCCCCTTCTTTTGTCTAATGTTGCCTTATTAAAAAGCTTAAAGAAATTTTCCTTTAGCTAAGCTCTCCTTCTCAGGGGTGGGGTTTGATTTGTTTTCAAATTTGTTGGGTTATAAATTGATCTGTTTGTATGGAATGATTACAATGAAAATTAATAAAATAAAAATATTAAAAAAAAAAAAAAAGCTTATTCCTGACACCAGAAAAGGTGAGGCTAAAAAGTCCTTGGCCAGCCTGTATTTGACCTTAAAGTTGGAAGGACAGATGTTTGGGAGAAGACAGGGAGTCCAGAGGTGGTGTAGTAGGTGTAGAAAGTGTGGGGATGGAAGGTTTTTCCAGTGCTTAAAGGTAGGCAAGACACTCCGTGAAACAAGTTGGGTTTTGGTTTTGTTTATTTATTTTGTTACTTTATTCCTACTTATATCCCCTTTCCTTATAGTATTAATTTGTTTATATACAACTTTTTATTTTATTTCTTTAGCATATTACTTTTACACTACTTTTAAATACTAAAAACCTGTTATTGTAGAGTCTCTGAATCCAGAACATGGTCAAAGAGGCTGGAAATTCCAAAAGAAAGGGTTTTATTAACACAAATCTGAAAAAAGTCAACAATGATGGAAACAAGTGAAATACAAGAGAATAAATTAAACCAAGCCAACAGACACTCCCTGGCCTGCCTTGCAGGGTTTGGAGAGGCTTATCTAATTGTCTGTGAATTTACATCTTCCTGTTTACTTCTTGTCTCTTCACAGACTCTGGCCCTTCCTTCTACCAAGTCTTTGCTCTGTCTTCTCTCAATTCTTCACTTACTAAGCCTCTACCTCTAAGGTGGCTTAAACCCTGTCATAGGTCCCTTTTGACCATATCCATATTATTTCAAAGGATTGGGGTAAACTACCAGGAAAACCATACTAGAGCTCCCCATTGTGTGCTGATCCTAATCTCCCTTCTGGCTTACGTGGGCCCAGAATGACATGTCCTACAAACAGTCTATCAATTGCCTTATTAGTAAGATTTGAAACTTAGCCCCATATACCCATGTTTGGGTCTGTGTACTGTCTAAAGGCAGGATGACGTTACTGCCTACAGCATCCCCTCACTCGCCTCCCTCTACATCTCCCTGTCTAGTTTGAGAGTTAGGTGTTTCCAATAAGATCTAAGATGCCTGCCCTCTTACGCTGAAGGATCATTGTTTTCTTCACCCTACGTCATCCACATCCACGTTCTTGGTCTGCCTAACTGATCTATAAGGTATATTGTTCCTGGCACTACTTTTCCTTTTGCTTTGGCATAATGTGAGACAGTTCTGCCAATAAGAGATTTCCTATGGTGCAGCTGAGGCCTTCTTTCCAGCTGTTATTGTGCTTCCATGTGTGCGTACCCCACAGGCTTAATGACTTACTTTTGTTATGTAGTAATTCAATGGTGGAAAGTGAATTTACTTTCTTGTGGCTTCCAGTCCAGACCCTTACCATTTAGACCATATTACTTTCCACAAAACATTATTTAAGCTGCACAGGATAGTAAAGCAGAGTATACCCAACCTGGAAAAGGCAGTACAAGTAGGATAAATAGTGCAAATAAGCTATTGTGCCTCCATGTGGGCACATTGCTACCACCTAACAGCTTAAAATTAAGACTAAACAGGGCCTGTGGAACGGTTTACAGAATACAGGGGCTTTCACATCTGCCGTTGGGTTTGTGCCAGCGACAGGCGTATTGGGCTCAATGGGAGGCTGGATTTTAGCACTGATTTCAGCTGTGACATTTTCTATAGGAGAAGCTGTTCAGGGAATTTGGATTATTTTTATTACTCCTTGATCTCCTGTCCTGGATAATAGCAGGTCTTGTCTCTCCTCTGTGAGAACAAGTGACAAGCAGGGGTTTGTATGCAGGGTGCAGCTCAATAATTAAAGGCTGCCATGCCTCGTGATTGGTGAAGCAGTTACGTATTGGGTCTCTGGTAGCTTGCTTTCTGGGATTCTTTTAATTTACTGTAGAGGGTAGAATTATTCATTTCCAACATTTCCTTAGACATGGGATGAGGTAGTATTGACTGTAAAACTGATTAGTAATCTTTAGGGCTTTGTGCTTCTGGGATTGGCTTGTTTGCTGTTCAGTGGATTCCTAGAACTTTCCAGCAAAACCTGTACTCTGCCTGCTGATAATAGTTAGTTCTCGCTCGAACCCAAGTTAAGTAAGAATGACCTTTGCACAGGTCTGTGGGGGTGAGAGTGCACAAGGCAAATGTCATACTACAAGACTTAGCAGGTGTTGTACAGATTGAACTTCACATTTTTTGCTGCCTTATCACATTTGCTCTTGCATGACACTCTCCATTTATTTGTCTGTGTGTCACAATATGTTTTTTTCATTTCCTGTTTCATGCTCATCTCTTTCTCCATCTAGACATTATATATTTTTTTTTAATTACTGAGTGTTAGATATGGACTTGAATTAAACAGAATTAACATTTTTCATTTTTAAGAATTGTTGTAATGTTTAAATTTCTCCCTAAACCACTAGAGGGCATCCATTATCCTTTTCTGGGCCAGTTCCTGTTAGCATGAAGTCAACTGTCAGCACTTCTTAAATTGATCCTCTTGCAGCTGCTTATTTGCCTTCCGCCCAGTTTTTGAAACCGAAGCCAGTAGCTGCCATTTTTAGATCTTTTTCTGTATTTAAAAACTCATTTTTATTTTCTATATTTGAGTACTTTATTTTACAAAGGAAGTGTTTTCTTCACCCAAATGAAGCAAGGCAAATTGTGCATTTTACAAATAAGAGGGGGTCAGTGACCAAGAATTGCTTTTCTTTCATACTCCCAATAAACAACCCCATAATAATGACTTATGTAGGCTTTAAATGACACAGAGTTGGCTTGTCTGTTTTGTGTCGGCCTTGTCAATTTGTATGAAATACCTACTGAAATGGCTGCTAATTACAGAAAAAAGGACGGTCCAAAGTATTAGGTTGCCAAGGGCTTCCAACCTTTAGGTTAATAGATTAGCTGTCAATATCTTGTCATATGCTTTACATTAAAACATATCATAATATTTATTAACACCTGGGCACTCAGATCAAGAACTCACAAGATTATGGATCAGTTGGCAGATATATGAAGGTTTTCAAGTTGCATATCTAAAGATGATATTTTATAAGGTCTAGCACAAAACAAAAATCATAGTAGCAAAAAGTGAAATTCCTACCACAAGGCTAGGACTGCTGTAAAAAGCTGAAGTGACTTAGAAAAGACTGAGCTACAGTTATATATTTCAGAATTCCATATGCATCCAACTATCCATTCATAATTGTATCTGCCTAATCTAGCTCTGGGTCATAAGGGTTAGAATATATCATTGCAACAAGGTAGGAACCAACCAGGATGAAATACCAATCTCCAACTTATTCCACACTCATTTAGTCTCTCATCATGGCATACTTAGGCAGATACGGGGTGAACAAGTGAACTGTATATACAGATAATGAAAAGGCAAGGATTCAAACCCAGGTCTCTGCACGATTTACTTAAAGTGAATTCAGTTGAAACAGAGAATTAAAGCATGCGAATATGCTATATAAAAAGCTGTGCCAACTGTAAGAGTAGTGACACAGTGGGCAGCACTTTTGCCTCACAAATCCTGCAGCCTGGTTTCAAAGTCTCTGTCCTATCATTGTCTGTGTTGAGGAGTTGACACATTCTTCTTGTGTCTTAATGGGATTTTTTTTTCAAATCCCTGAAGAAGTATGTGTTAGTTTTTGGTGATTCCAAATTGGCTTAGTGTTGTGTGTGTGTGATTGGAGCCATACAATAGACTTGCTTTGAACCTAATGCGGCTGAGATAGTCAAATCAGAATGTAATTATGCTGGTTTGAGAATGTTAGCATAAACAAGTAGATAGATAGATAGATAGATAGATAGATAGATAGATAGATAGATAGATAGATAGATAGATAGATAGATAGATAGATAGATAGATAGATAGATAGATAGATAGATAGATAGATAGATAGATAGATAGATAGATAGATAGATAGATACTTTATTAATCCCAGGGGGAAATTCACATACTCCAGCAGCAAAAAATATTAAATTAAAGAGTAATAAAAAGTAATAAAAAATGCAGGTAAAAAACAGACAATAACTTGAATAATGTTCAATGTTTACCCCCTCTGGTGGAATTGAAGAGTCGCATAGTTTGGGGGAGGAATGATCTTCTCAGTCTGTCAGTGGAGCAGGACAGTGACAGCAGTCTGTCGCTGAAACTGCTCCTCTGTTTGGAGATGACACTGTTTAATGGATGTAGTGGATTCTCCATAATTGATAGGAGCCTGCTGAGTGCCCGTTGCTCTGCTACGGATGTCAAACCGTACAGCTCTATGCCAACAATAGAGCCTGCCTTCCTCACCAGTTTGTCCAGGCGTGAGGCATCCTTCTTCTTAATGCTGCCTCCCCAGCACACCACTGTGTAGAAGAGGGCACTCGCCACAACCATCTGATAGAACATCTGCAGCATCTTACTGCAGATGTTGAAGGATGCCAGTCTTCTAAGGAAGTACAGGCGGCTCTGTCCTTTCTTGCACAGAGAATCAGTATTGGCAGTCCAGTCCAATTTATTGTCCAGCTGCACTTCCAGGTATTTATAGGTCTGCACCCTCTGCACACAGTCACCTCTGATGATCACGGGGTCCATGAGGGGCCTGGGTCTCCTAAAATCCACCACCAGTTCCTTGGTTTTGCTGGTGTTCAGTTGTAGGTGGTTTAAGTTGCACCATTTAACAAAGTCCTTGATGAGGTTTCTATACTCCTCCTCCTGCCCACTCCTGATGCAGCCCACGATAGCAGTGTCGTCAGCAAACTTTTGCACGTGGCAGGGCTCCGAGTTATATTGGAAGTCCGATGTATATAGGCTGAACAGGACCGGAGAAAGTACAGTCCCCTGCGGCGCTCCTGTGTTGCTGACCACAATGTCAGATCTGCAATTCCCGAGACGCACATATTGAGGTCTGTTTGTAAGATAGTCCACGATCCATGCCACTAGGTATGAATCTACTCCCATCTCTGTCAGCTTGTCCCTAAGGAGCAGAGGTTGGATGGTGTTGAAGGCGCTAGAGAAGTCTAGAAACATAATTCTTACAGCGCCACTGCCTCTGTCCAAGTTTGAGAGGGATCGATGTAGCATATAGATGATGGCATCTTCTGCTCCCACCTTCTCCTGGTAAGGGTAAGTTACCTGTTGTGTATTGCTCATTGCATCTGTAGATAAAATTCTATTTACCCAGCAGTTTTGTGGTTCCAGGCCAGTAAGCAACAGAGAGCAGAATCAAACTGTCTAATTAATAAACAAGTTCAGTTAAAAGCTGGAACTGGTTTGTGCAAACATGTACAGCCACAAGAGGTCCCTAAGGACCATATTTCAGATCCACAGAGCATTAAATGGTTGGGGTTTAGGCTGCCTGTGAAAGAAGCAGAAAAAAAGAATCAGACAAAATATTATAGCTCTTTTCAATAGCTGATATTTTTGCATGCTGCATGGAACTAGAATTATTGTATATAGAATGAGTATACTATATGTTGCATACCTTCACTATGTTCTGTGAAATTATTTAAGCCCGTTTTTGTTAGCATCTTGCATTTTGTGTGGCATTTATTTTGATATTTTCTAGTTTTCCTGTGATTACAGATGAATATCTTTGAATAGCTGTGTGGAATGTATGTTTTTGAAGCCATAGTTAAATATGAGCCTGGAGTTCTCTGCCCTGTGGTGCTCTAGTCTTGGTGTTTTAGTAGCTACAGGTTTTATCCAGTTCTTCTATTATTTTTTTATTGTTTTATAGACCATTTCATAGTGAACTATATCAGAAGGTTCAAGATGCAGGCTATGTATTAGTGGCTCATTCTATAAAAAATACTTAACAGAAAATATTAAAGGTTAAATGGTTGGGAATTCTAAAAGAAATTTAGGAGTCAAATTTCTTGGAGAAAATGCAAATAATGTGACAAGAGCTCTATTGACAATTGCTAAAGGGTTCTCGGAGTCAATCTAGTTAATTAAAGCCAGATTGACGAGTAGAGGGTACTTTGAATCCAATACTGCTGAACTTAGATGGTCACTTTCTGGAAATTGGTTATGTAAACACCCCTGTGCTGCATAAATTGTCTGGGACAGACTTGTGAGCAAGCTCACTAATGACAAGTGGCTGCTTCACTTAGCCATCTGTGTTTCCTCTTAGCACAATTGTTTATCACAAATACTCACTTGAAAGTAGTCACAATGTAGGTGTATACAAAAAGGTACTGTTGTATAAAATAATGGAAGAGATTATCCTCACAACACCAACACCCCCTTTAAATGGGATTTCAGAGCATAACAACTTAAAGTCAGAGGTACCCATAGTGCATAGTAGGTATAGACTTACCTATTGTTATTGTACAGAGGATGAAAAATGGAGGGCAGGAGTAAAGACCAAGGGTTACATGCTGTAGTAAAGTGTACAATACTTTTAACATGAGGAAGTCTGTACACTGCTTCATAAACCTGGAAAAAAGAGACAAATTTTGACTAGAACAGACATGGACGATACAGTGATTTCAGTGGGTAGTAGATGAGAAAATGTGATTTTAAAGTTGTGGTGAAAATTTAAAATGCAAAGTATTTAAATAGAAAGCACTATATTTATTAGCTAATTCTCAATCTATTACATACCACAAGTTCTAATTTAGGGACTGGAATTGGAAAAATGATCTGCAAAATTATTTGGTTGCAAGGAATGGTATATGCACAGGGCTTAGCATTTCTTTGACCAGATGCGGTAATGGATCAGAATAAGGATGGTTACATTTAAAAATATCTGGTGATGTTTTTCTGCAGTTTGAGGCAGAAGTGCTGCTCTCTCCTACTACCCCTCCCAACCCATCCTTTCCTGCAGCTCCCTATTGCGTAAGCAAGATGAAAATATCACACAGTCAGCTTATTGACCTGAGACGGTCTTGCGCAGATGCACAGAGCATCAGCTTCCAGCACTGTTTGATAAGAAATGCTCTTGTTTTGGGAAAAAGGTCTTAAAATGATAACAGCAGCTGTACCAGATAAACAACCCAAAGAGAAGAAAAATACAATGCCCTTTTACTTTCTGGTGCATGTGGTGGTGTGAGAAAAAGCAAAATCTATTACTGGTTGTCTTTGGGGGGGATGGGACTCTTAGCAAATTCAATTTTTACTTAAAAAATATTATCTTAGTTGTTGAAAAGTGAGTGATAACTAACGGTTTCAATCTAAGCAGGCCCAATAATTCCTTATGTGACCCTGAACAAGTCTTTTCTCATACTGGTGTTTTTCATGTCAGTGGGTGACTTAGACAATAAGTGTTTATCTGTACTTTGCCATTATTTACTTTTTTATTTCTGAGCATGTACCCTCACCTTCTTAGCATGATGACATGAGGACCTAAAGTGATTTCAAGTTGCTCTCAGCATATTGTGTCTTTCAGTTAGTGCTTCTGTGTTGTTATGAAGAAGTCTTCTTAACTTCACTTCCAAGGGGACTCTACCACTTTTATCCTCTGTCCGTGCTTCCTGGTGTCTCTCAAAGGAAACATAATATTAGGAGAACCATGTGTGATACCATGAGTAAATGTTAGCTCCTCTTGTTTTTCACACCCGTGATATCCTTTAAAGTAGACTTTAACTGAAAATGACTTGACCAGTGACCAACTAAATGAATGTAGTTGGTCATTACATCAACAGGTGTCATAAACAGAGAGAGAGAGAGAGAGGGGTGGTATGTGGTTAGGAGGTTTCTGTGTTACCTTGTACAGGTTTCCACACTTCCTGGTGTTTTTCAAGGAAACCTGATGCCAGTGGATCCATAATCAAATCTACTCTCTTCCTGGTATTTATCATGGAAGACCTTTTATGATACTTAGGGTCTGAACATTGGCTGCTTACATTATACTAAACAGGTATCTGCAACACCAGCATTTGTGCACACTCCTTGGGACATCTGTTCTTTTAATATTGAAGCCATTCTCACAATCAACATCCATGTCCACAGAGGAGACTTAACATGTAACACAGAAGAATAGTCAACTTAGCTAGCTTTAAATGTGGACATTACCTTCCAATTGACAACAATTGAAGGGAAGCCCGATGAAAGGGTACAATAGTAATAGTGGGGTTCTATCTTCATCCATGCTCCAATTCAGAGAGAGAGGGCAGCATTTTTTCCAACCATAATAATGGGATAATCATCTCCACTTCACGTTATACACAGAGTATGCATGACCTTTCACAATATAAGGCCCAGATTTCATTGGAAGATCTACCAATGAAGAGTCATCTATCTAAATATTAAAAATGCTTGTAAAAATGGTGTTTGGAAAAGTTATGGTTAGTGGGAAAATTTTTGACAAAGCCAAAGAACAAGCCAAAAGTAAGAGTTAAGGTCTGAGCCAGAAAAACATTAGAAAGTTGTTTTATTATAGCATTATTTATAAGGGAAAATATTGAAATGTTACACCTTTTAAAGCAAAAGTGTGCTGATGGTACATGCTACATACTGGCAAGACTGCATTATTAGCAATAAAAGCTGTTACCAAAGACAACTTTGTGGAACACGCAAAATGGCAGTGACTGTTTGTGGCATACAAAATGGCCCCAGTATGATGTCACTAATACAATGGCAAAATAAAAATTAAAGTAAAAAAAATGTACCTAGAAAGTCCAAAAATTAAAAAAAATTTTGGGCAGAGTTTCTAATGTGTTCCTTACAGAGTGTATCTCTCTCTATATATTATGACGCGTGAGTCACTGTCTTGCACCCCAAAACACGAGACTGAGTTTCAGTATTTTATCAAAACCAGCTTTATTTAGCTTGAAACAGGAACAGCATGGTTATTTTATTGTAGCAGGATCTACCACTCTCCTATACACAGACACAGCATTCAGGCAGGGTCGTGGCCAGGTTAAGTAATTCTGCTTCCTGCATTTATAATGGTCCTGGCATCACCCATCGATGACAGGTGCTTATAGTGTGATCGCAATCAACTCGGATTTGCTTCCGAGCGCTGTGAGCCTGCGGTTGCCCTGACATGGAGATCATGCTTTGGGACGCTCTTCAGCATGTCATCCTGTTTTTTTTTTTGGGGGGGGGGGGGGTGTTCCCAAAAGAGTTAAGAAACCTCCACAATGTGTTTATAGGACCTTCCAAGTGGGTCACCTCCTTTAATCTCTCTCTCTCTCTGTGTATATATATATATATATATATATATATATATATATATATATATATATATATATACACTGTATACATACATACATACAGTATATAAAATCTAACGTCTGTCTGTCTGTCCACTTTTCACAAGGGAGCTACTTAACGGATTTAGATCAGGTTTTTTTTCTATAATTTGCTTGAACATTCTGGTTGATTTTGCGACTTCTCTCATCTGACTACGTATCATAGTTTGCTTACAGTACCGATTTATTTGCGTGAATCCAAGGGAGAGGCTGCGGGCCTATGTGATACGGTTCCCCCCTAAACTCAGCCTCCAAGAGGAGAGTGGACCTACAGTAGCTTGTGAGGTCATGGGCTCGAGAGATAGCGTTAGTGTTGGTATGGAGCACCCCCTGTGAATGCTGTAAAACAAATTTGTAGGTTAGAATCCTTATGGAAAGCCAGCCACTGCAGTTTCAAATAGTCAGTGACTACTGTCGGACGAATGCCTGGCCCAGCAGTTGGTAGTGCAGGTGAGTCATCTCTCACTTAATGGTGAGGGCCTCTTGCTCAGCTGCTGCATATGTAGCTCCCAGTGCAGACGTTTCTGGCTGAGGTACATGATGAAATGTTTGAAACCTAGTAAACAAAGATTTTTAATCATATAAATTCTTGCTTTTAAAAATAAGTGTTGTATTAGCCTCTCTTCAGTCATTTGCAGCTCCTTTATTATAATAAAGGAGTAATAGCCATTTATGTTTGGATATGTAACTTAGGTGCAATAATGGCAAAAAAAAAACCTTAGTGCATCCTTGGGGAAGAATATGCATAGCAAACGTTATGCCATTCAAAATCTAACAGATAACAATTGTTACATAATTATGTGCAAGAATATGAATATTTACTAAAGTATTTTAAGAATAGAGTACTTACCCATTGGTGTCAGAGAAGCAGACTTTCTCAGGGTGAGGTTTTGTAGGGAATTCACAGTATAAAGTACACCCGAGGCGAATAAATCTGCTCTGTGCAATGTACTGTAGGAACCCTATGGCATTACAAAGTCAAGGAGGTATTTATTGGCTTCTTTGAAATAAGAAACCCCATTAATGAAGTGCAGGTTCCTGGGAAACACATATGCAGTTGGGAGATCTCCTAAGGACAAATCATTGATCTCCTGCTGTTGCATAGAATACTCTGAAAGATACAAAGAAGAAAGACTACTACAGGTAGTTCTGCCTACATTAATTCATAAGCTTTGTCAAGATAAGCGCTACAACTCTGAGATTATGGGGCTGTGCTATTACACCCTTAGTGGGCATTGGCAGTATCACATCCTACCCTTTGGGGTACATGGGACCATGGTCACTTTCCAACCTCTGGTGCACTGCTCTGGCCTCAAAATGCCCTTCACATCTGAAATAAACTAAGTACGTGCATACATTTTCATACCTTCTTATTCCAGTACTGGGTTATGGGATTATGGACAATGAGCACAAAGCTAGCCATACAGGCATATATACCTAAACTAGTGTTTCTCAGCTACTTTTGAGTTGCAGGAGGCTTCCACCAGCTTATGTGCATAAGAGACTTGTTCTCGGTATAATCCTTACCTTTCTTTTTCCACATGACACCACCAGCCTTTTTATCCAGTTTCTAATCAGTTTCCTTTCAACCTCCCTTATCAGCCGGCTTCTGTTCGATTTTATTTCATTTTTTGTAATCGCGCTCATTTCTCCCATCAAGAAGGGATGGCACTGGTGGAGCAGCCATGGGTGAAGTGAGTATGATTAAAAACAGAATAAAAAATACTTAATGGCACTATCTGTTCCTTCACTTGGGGGTGCCAAGGTAATTATACTGTGAACAAATCATTAGCTAAAACTGTTTTTTATTTTTTTCCCCCATATGCTTGCAACATAACAATAAAAATAATAATAATAATACATTGTATTTATATAGCGCCTTTCCCATGCTCAAGGCACTTACAGAATATAATAAAGAACAGCAGTGTATACAGTATATAGCATTGTACAAATAAGATAAATAAATATAAAAGATTAAGACAGTGAATTTTAAAAAAAAAAAACAGACAACATAATTGATGGTCTAGCACACACACACACACACACAGGTTACATTAGCATCTTGACAGAGAAGTAAACTGAGAGAAGGGTAATAAAGTCAAGTAGCGCTAAAAGCCTTCCTGAACAGATGAGTTTTGAGTTGTTTTTTAAAAAAATTCATGGAGTCAGCTGACCTGATTAATTTCGGTAGGCCATTCCAGAGTCTGGGTGCTATACAGCTGAAGGCCCTCTCACCCATGGAGTGTACATTAGTGTGGGGTACCACAAGATTGCCAGAATCAGAGGACCTTAGTGGGCGGGCAGGCACATAGTGATGGAGAAGGTCACTGATGTAGTTTGGCGCAAGGTTATTTAAGGCTTTATAGGTTATTAGTAGGATTTTATATTCGATTCTGTATGACACAGGGAGCCAGTGAAGATGCAGCAGGATGGGTGTGATTTGCTCGCTGCTGCTGGTTCGAGTCAGACCTCTTGCAGCTGAGTTTTGAATAACCTGGAGCTGTGATATAAGATTAGAAGGGGCACCTGCCAGTAGGGAATTACAATAATCGATACGGGATATGATAAAAGCATGGACAAGTTTCTCAGCATTAGAGAAGGAGAGGAAGGAGTGAACACGGGATATGTTACAGAGGTGAAAGTAAGAAAGTTTCTCAATGTGATTTATGTGGGCGGAATAAGAGAGGGAGGAATCAAAAATGACACCAAGATTTTTTACAGTAGAGGCAGGTCTGATGAGATCACCGCCAAGATAGACTGGGAAGGAGCTCATTTATTAAGTTGCATTTTAGTCCCAATTTGCAGGAGTTCAGTTTTATTGCAATTTAATTTTAAAGAGTTCTGCTCTATCCAGGTTTTAATTTCACTAAGGCAGGTTTTGAGCTGAGAAAGCTCTGATGAAGTTCCACTTTTAACATTGAAGTAGAGTTGAGTATCATCTGCATAAAAATGATAACCCGGTCCATAGCTACGGATAATATGGCCAAGGGGAAGCATGTAAATACAGAAGAGGACCGAGGACAGAGCCTTGAGGGACTCCTTGTGTGACTGGCGCTGAGCTGGATCTGCCGTTGCCAAGACTAACAAACTCTTGCCTATCAGTCAGATAGGACTTGAACCACTGGACGGCAGTGCCATAGATACCCAGCATGTTCTCCATTCTGGACAGTAGGATGTCATGTCTGACAGTGTCAAATGCTGCACTGAGGTCTAACAGAATTAATATGCTGGTTTGTCCAGAGTCTGCTGCCATAAGCAAATCATTGGTAACCCGTAGCAGAGCAGTTTCACAGCTGTGCCGCGCCCTGAAACCAGACTGAAAGGGTTCCATCAAGTTATTAGAGGTTAAGTAGTTGGTGAGTTGGGAAGCTACAACACGCTCAAGGACTTTTGACAGGAAAGGTAAGTGGGAAATAGGCCAGAAATTGTTAAGATTGTCAGCATCAAGACCAGACTTTTTTAACATTGGGGTTACAGAAGCAATTTTAAAAGTGAACGGCATGGAGCCAGTGTCAAGGGATGAGTTTATTATTGTTGTAATAGTCGGGATTATGGCATGAAGGCAGGATTTAAGTAGTGTGGTGAGGATGGGGTCCAGTACACAAGTAGTCGGCCTCATCTTACAAAGTAGGTTATTAACAAACGCAGATGTGACTGGTGAGAACTTAGAAAAGGAGCTGGATGGAGTGGGAAAACAGGGAGAGATATAAACAGATGATGTATTTATGTTAGTTGAATTATTTAGATCTTTAATTTTGTTACAGAAAAAGTGGAGGAACTCCTAACAGACTTCAGTAGAAGAGGTAATTGGACCAGATGCGGGTTCGAGTAGTTTATTAACTATAGAGAACAAAACCCTTGGGTTTTCATGGCCACTTTCTATTATTCTGCCATAATGGGTGTTCTTGGCAGAAGTTAGTGCTTCTCTGTAAGCTCTTTGGTGGTCAGAGAAAGCCTGGATGTGCACGGTGAGGCCAGTCTTACGTGACATTCTCTCAAGGCGTCGGCCAGCTGCTTTCATAGATCGCAATTCTGAGTTATACCAAGGAGCTGAGCGTTTAAAGGAAACCTCCTTATGTTTTAAAGGAGCTGTTTTATCTAATGCTGAATGAAGGGCTGAGTTATAGTGGTCAACAAGACTATCTAGTGTTGATGGAATAGGTGCAGACAGTAAAAGATCAGAAATGGATCCAGAAAGGATAGAGGGACAGATATTTTTAAGGTTTCTGTAAGAAATTTTTTGTTTACAGGTAAAAGGAGGGAAAGGCAGTGAAACAGTGAAAAATACTGCTTTATGGTCAGAGAGTCCCAAATCAGTGCTATAAATGTTGGCAACAGATAGTCCAGAAGTGCAGATCAGATCCAATATATGACCACCAGAGTGGGTGGGAAAATCAACATGTTGTTTCAAGTCAAAACAGTCCAGTAAGGATAGGAATTAATTTCTCAGTTTAGATGTAATAATGTCAATATGGATGTTGAAATCACCAAGAAGGATAATTCTCTGAGAGTAAGAGCTTAGGTGGGTCAATAGTTCAATCAGATCGGATAAGAAGGATGCATTGTATTTTGGGGGACGATAAAGAACAATGAATGAGACAGGACCTGATTTCGTTATTAGTTTAAGAGCCAGGCACTCAAAAGACAATGGACAGTCAATTGGGATTCGTTTAATGTTTAAGTCTGCTCTGACAATTACTGCAAGACCACCGCCTTGTCTTGAGCTGCGAGGCTTTGTGTGGAAAGTGAAACCAACTGGAGTCGCCTCTGTGAGAGACGCAAATTCGTTTGGTTTTTGCCAAGTCTCAGTTAAACACAGTATATCAAGTTTGGTGTCAGTAATGAGTTCTGACAGCACCAATGCTTTGCCATTAAGAGACCTCGAGTTAAACAGTGCAATATTAGTTAATGAGGCTTCTTTTTGCACAGAGCCGCGATCAGGGTTTATTTCCACATAATGTAAATTTAGTACACTGGCACTTCTATTTCCAGGGACATGAGAAAGATGGCGTATTCCTGAGCAAATGCTGCTGGTGGTCTTTTCATTTGCAGCCAGGCGGTGGCGGCGACCTGACCCGTGATGTATATATTTTTAGGATGTTCCAGTCAGACCATTTGCTCTGGACAAACTGTTTAATAAGAAGGAGTTTGTCATGAGAGTATTTTAGCATGATACTGAGCAATACTTATCTGAATAGCAGTGGAGAAGCAGCAAAGTACAGCGGAACCGGTAGGACAGGCGGGTGTGTTAGCATAGGTGAGCGGCGATAGCAAGCAGCAGAAAGCATAGCAGGGTTGATAGCAGGATTTGGAGGTTCCAATACACAGAAACAAACAGTAACGCTTGGTAGTTTCAGGCGTGATCGCCCCGGAGCCAAAAGCCAGATTAGTATGAACATCAGATCAGTTCCCAGCCGTAGAGTGCTGTAAGATGAAACGGGAGCAGATCAGCATAGCGAATTTAATATAATCATGGAGACAGATCATCCCGAGGTCCTAGATTGCCAGGTACAAAGAAATGTTCGTAGGTTCTCGTCCAGTGATCCACAGACTCGGCTGTTCCCAGTCAAATAACCACACAAGCGGTATGATACAGTGACATTCGATCTGCGTAGGGGGTTCCTTGTGTGAATGTTTGAGAAGTACAGCATAACAATTACTATTTGCTACGTTAAAAAACACTGCCTGTACTCTAAGATGAAATTGAAAGAGCACTGCTCAGAAAATGAACATAGGGAAAACTGAGTACTGTATAGTAATTGAACCCGTTGTACATAACCTATAAAACTGCATGGCCCGACACTTCAGAGTCATACTAACCAGTACTTACAAATCAAGCATAGCTTCAAGTCCCTCGTCAAGCATGTCGTTCTCAATAAAGTCAAAAGTTTGATCAAGATCTTATTCAAACTTTGTGCGTAATGTTGCCTAACGGTGCATAAAGATGAGCTGTCACATAGGCATTATATTTGCTGCTGTTTAAGCACAGCTACGACATGTAGTATAAATGGCCAGTCATAAACACCTATACAGTACATCATTAGAATGCTTTGAACTTGAGCTATCCAATGACAATAAGCCTTTCACTATATTCAGCTTGATGCAGGAGGCATATTTGATAAAAGCAGACTAACTCAGCTGTGACATGCTGCTCTCCTCAGGGTATACGTTTCCAAATTGCATAGTTTAATAGTGAAAGAGAGCTGACAATGTGGAAAATTATGACTTATTTAAAAGAAGGCACATTTGGATATGTAAAATACTATTATTGCCTTTCATTGACTTTTGGGTTTATTGCATTGTACGCAAACAACTTTGAAATTTGGCAGACCTTGTGCATCAGTGGTTAATGTATTTTCCTTCCATGCACAGAATAAATTATACCATATGGGTATTGTTCTGGCAAACATTGACAGTGTGTTAGTTTGAAATTAAGAACTCATTTATGTTGAATTGTCAGTTCTTTTATTGTGCTTGATTGAGAAGTCTCTAATTACCATCAGTACTGAAAATTAAATTGTTTAAATTTATTTGGCCCACTTAGTAAGACATCTTACAGCATGACTTCACTGATCTGGAAGTCTTACCCTTGTACCTCTTGATTTAAAGTTCTTATTGTGTTTTGTATAAGACAAGTACGATTCAGTCAGTTAGTCATTTTCCAACCCGCTATATCCTAACACAGGGTCACGGGGGTCTGCTGGAGCCAATCCCAGCCAACACAGGGCGCAAGGTAGGAACAAACCCAGGCATTGTGCCAGCCCACCGCAGACAAGTAAGATTACATAATGTAATTATTAATGCTACAGTCAGCTTGTTGGTTTTTACTTTTGGTACTGTTTTGTTCAGATATTATGCTACCAAGCTTCTGTTTCATGGTTACTGAGAGTAAAGGGTCAAGCTTTGAATCTCCTTATTACATGATGACAGTTTTTGTCTGGTACAGCAGGCTAGAATTTGAATCATAAATTATTCTGTTTTTTTGTGCTGGAGTCTTGTATTTCAAAGTGTAGACTGAAAGTGTAAGTGAAGATATGCATTATCTTGAACATAGATTGCTGAAGTAACTATGTTTAGGAGAACGTTTGTCTTAAAGTAAGAGTTCAATTATTTCAGTATTCAGTAGGCTTTAACAGGTTTGTAATACTTCTGTGGTTTTCAACATGACATCTCATAGTTACTGGAAATGCAAAGTATTTTGTTGTTTGTGGGTTCTGTCAAGGATTTAAGGATTTCTGATTCCCAGCATGTTTTTTTTTAATTAATGGAAAGCAGTAATCCACATGTTGACATTATGAAAGTAGTTGTTTTTTTTCCTGATATCATTGCACCACTCTCTAGAGGAATGTGAAGGAAAGGTTGCCAGTTTTCCCCCTAGTGGATGTCTTAATTGTATTTGTGTGCTGTTATTGAAAAAATCAAAACCCGTTGCTGTTCATTCATGTAAAACATGTTGGGACTGGTGTTTCCTGTGTTGAAAAAATTACAAGCAAAATTGATACGTATGAGTCAACACATTAAAATAACAAAAATATTTTATTGGCACTTAGATAATATGGTAATTTCAATTGAGCATCTTAGCTGTACCACATACCATTTACAATTATATATATTTTTCTTCAAGTCATAAATGACAAAACAACATTCTAGTCTCAAATATTTACAAAATTAATGTAATTTAATAGCAAAAGTAGTCCTTGTAAATCAAAAATGTTTGGTTTTTCTTTTTTCACATACAATTTGAAAATTGCACCCTGTACTGGGTTGTTCCCTTCATTACACCTGATTGCTATCTGAGGCTCAGTTCCCAGAATCCCAGAAATCGTGTGAGCATGCTTTATAATGGACAGATAAAGGAAACTGAAGTTATGTATGAACTAAAAGAAGAAACGGAACAACATTTTTCGACTTCCAATATGGACGCAAGATCACGAGGGGACAAATCAGTTGATCATACTCAGCCATCTACTTTGTTTTTTTTCTTTTCTGTAAACACCAATCGTGAAAGAAGCAATTTCATTCTGCTTTTGTTTGTTTATACAAAAGACTAATACAGATATGATAGTCTTGTGATGGTAAAAATATGCTCAATTGTTTAGGTATATTTGCATAAATTGTGAGAAGCACCAATTGTCATCATCATGTCTGTTTGTTTGTCTTTCTGCATAAAACAGCTTGACTTCCAGTGGAAACATTTCTTTGAAATTTGGTATACAGTATGTTGAGAAAATTCAATTTTCATTGCAGTATATGTTAAATGGAGTATGATGTACAAATGTTTTAAATTTGTAAAACTCTAAATTAAAAATCATCAGTGGGTTTTTCAAAATCTTTAAACAGAGAAATAATTTATGCAACCTCAATTATAGTTTACTGTTTCAGATTTACTACAAGAAAGGCAATTTCAGATAGTATATTTTTATTCTTTTATATGTCTGATACCTACTTCTAACAGGAAGTCAGGGTTGTTGTTTTGGGCTTGATGACAAATCATGTCGATTTCCTGGTCACATACTTTGCTTTCATTCTCAGCTTGCATCTCCTCTTCTGGTCCTTTGATTTTCCCTTTGCTAGTAACACAACTCTGGCAGAATGCAATGTGCTTTCCAATAATAATAGATATATCACAATGGGTTACAAAACTAGGATAAAAACTGAAAGTGTTGACCTTTGTATTGGGTCACTGCTTTTTGCAGATGATGTTGTCCTGTTTGCTTCATCAGGCCGTGATCTTCAGCTCTCTCTGGATCGGTTCGCAGCTGAGTGTGAAGCGGCTGGGATGGGAATCGGCACCTCCAAATCCGAGACCATGGTCCTCAGCCGGAACAGGGTGGAGTGCCCTCTCAGGGTTGGGAGCGAGATTCTGCCCCAAGTGGAGGAGTTCAAGTATCTTGGGGTCTTGTTCACGAGTGAGGGAAGAATGGAGCGTGAGATCGACAGGCGGATTGGTGCGGCGTCCGTAGTGATGCGGGCTCTGCATCGGTCTGTTGTGGTGAAAAAGGAGCTGAGCCATAAGGCAAAGCTCTCAATTTACCAGTCAATCTATGTTCCTACCCTCACCTATGGTCATGAGCTATGGGTAGTGACCAAAAGAACGAGATCGCGAATACAAGCGGCTGAAATGAGTTTTCTCCGCAGGGTGTCTGTGCTCTCCCTTAAAGATAGGGTGAGAAGCTCAGTCATCTGGGAGGGGCTCAGAGTAGAGCCGCTGCTCCTCTGCATCGAGAGGAGTCAGATGAGGTGGCTCGGGTATCTGATCAGGATGCCTCCTGGACGCCTCCCTGGTGAGGTGTTCCGGGCACGTCTAACCGGGAGGAGGCCCCGGGGAAGTCCCAGGACACGCTGGAGGGACTATGTCTCCCGGCTGGCCTGGGAACGCCTAGGGATTCCCCCGGAAGAGCTAGAAGAAGTGACCGGGGAGAGGGAAGTCTGGGCATCTCTGCTCAAGCTGCTGCCCCCGCAACCCGACCTCGGATAAGCGGAATAGGATGGATGGATGGATGGCACTGACTAATTTACTGGCAAAGCACCAAATGACCTGTTATACATAATGGGAAATCTAATCGCAGCCCACTATTTTAGTCAGAGATTTTAACCCACTATCTTATACCTCTTACAAAAATCTTATATGTAAGAAGTATAAACTACAAATAGCTACAGACCCTTCACAACTAACAACTAACAATAGTACAAAAATGTGCTTTTTACATCACATGAATTTGAGTCTGGTATCTGTGAAAACTTAATCAGTCACTGCAAGTCTGTTTAAGCTTGGAATTTAATTATGTAATATTGTAAAACACTCATAAAAACATGTATTTTATATACACTTCTCATATGTGTAATTACATTTTTATTAACATGGCTATTTTTGAATATGACCCAATGGTGCATAGTGTGAAGGACACCACCTGGATGGAAGGACCAGGGGAGAGAGCATCTGCGAGGCACTACCTCCCCTGGGATGCTAGAAGGCAGCCCTCCTGGGTGGTTGTGGCACCACGGATTCCCACAGGGCATGCCGGGACTTGGAATTTGGTACAGCCTTGTTGGGTTCCGTGGGGGCCGCCAGGGGGAGCTGCAGAGCCATATGATGTATTTCCACCGCACCTGGGAGTGATTCCAGGTAATCCTGATGAACCACTTGGAGCACACCCAGGTGCTGAATGAAAGGAGCCACGTCACTCCAGTCTGAGAGTCAGAGTTGGGAGGATGAAGCTTGCTGGGAGAGGAGTGAAGGCTGCAGACTGAGAAAGAGAGAGGAAAGGACTATGTTTGCTTATTGATGCTGCATTGACTGTGCTGTGAGCGTGGGGAATGGGGGAAAGCGTTGCCCATAATGAAAAGAAAATAAAGTGTGTGTGCTAGACAGTATTGGTGTCTGCCTGTCTGTATCGGGTAGGGTGGCTGGTACGCCCCCTGGTAATCCACAATAGATACCACATTTTTGTCAACTAAATATGTGTCTGTTTGATTAAGTAAATAAAAGTTAAAAATGCTTCACCTTTCTTAATGGTTCCTATATGCACCCAAATGTTAATTTTTAACAGGTTAAATACTGGCATTTAAAAATGGGTCATGGTTGTGCTGTTTTTAGTGCTGTTCCCTCTCAGCTCTAGAATCCTTGCTTTAAATCCCGGATTGGGCACCATCATGTTTAATTAGTACCTTCTCCTTGTGTGTTTCTCTGGGTAACACCAGCTTTCTTATCCAACTCCAAAAATATATAGTTTAGGTTCACTGATGGTTGTAAATTTTCCCAATATGAATAAGTGAACATGATTTTAATGGAAAGGCATCCTACTTTGCATTGAGTACTGCCAGGATAGGTTCTAGCTTTCCATAACCTTTGCTCTGGATAAGAGGTGTGACAGATAGGGGGCACTGTCGTCCCCTGAACCCGCAGACAATACCTCCAGACACCAGGTAAAATTCCAAAATGAATTTATTAATATAATAATGTTGTGCACAAAGCACCTCCACTCCACAATACTCAATAATATATCAATAATAACAACCACACTAATCAATAACAATTCCTCCACTCCCAGCAGCTCCGTTCCACTCCCTCCCAACTCGGCTCTCTGCTGGGATCTCCCACAGTCCTTTTATATTCCTCGACCCGGAAGTGCCTCTGTCCCTCAGTCCACGTGATTTCATAGCACTTCCGGGTCAGATGAAATGTTCTTCTTTTTATTTAGCCCAGAAGTACTTCACTTCTTCCTTCCTCGTGACGAGGTAGTACTTTCAGGCTATATGGAAAATACAAATCCCCGTGCCTCCCTGCAGCGTACCCTGGCGGCCCCCATGGTATCCAGCAGGGCTGTGAAGTAAAACTCCAATGTCCATGATACCCTGCAGGAATTCGGGGCCCCTCCATGTTGCAGGGAGGACTCCATCTAGCGGTGTGGGTGAATTGGCCGGGATAAACTGCCGGCCATATATCACAGAGGTCTAAAATATAGTTGGAAGAATTTTTAAAAATGATATAGTAGTGTGCAGTGCATTGATAACAGAATAATAAATGAATAAGATTTAGCACATTTTAGGTGACATTAAAAAGCAATGTTAGAATGAAAATACAAGAAATTAAAAATCCAAGTCATAGAAACTAACAAAAAGGATGATCATCCTCTTTAATGAAATTAATGTACCACTAGTGAGTAAACCTAATACATAAGCAACTTTGTGTTCAGTAAAGAATTTATCAATAATAAATCAATTTTAAGTGATATTTAATAACATATGCAATGTAATTTTGCTTTTGGAGTATTATAGTAGTTTCAACTGTAGCTGTCTTTGAGAGCTGTGAGCTCATATTCATCATGAAATGATGACGTACAGAAGAATAGACATTAGTATTGTTTTTGCACTTTAGCCTTCATAGTAAAAGTATGCACCAGTGTCCATCTGAAAATTTGCACACTTAAAACATCATTGAATATCTCACTAAAACTTCATTCATAGGATACATGCCAAATTTTTGCAGTACCAATCTGGACAAAATAGATAGAGAGAATAGACAGAAAAATATTACAACAAAAACAAAGTCAATAGATGTAAGAGTGTTATAATAAAAATAAACTCAGTCTCATTTTACCCAAAGAAATTTTATGATTTAGGGCTGTTGAAATAAATTTGAATTGACACTAACAAGTTTGAGTTATTCATGTTCAATTAAAGCAAATAGTAAACATTAGGATTAAGCAAGTTTGAAAGACAATAATCATACTTTAATTAAGAAACTAGACTGATGTAGTCTCAGTTAAACAAATAAACTTTCATTAATTGTCTAGACCATCTTATTACTTTAGCAGATCATGGTGTGATAAAGCTCAACCAGGCAGTATTGTGTTAAAAGCATGGATGGATGTCCTTTAGAAGAAACATTCCTTCATACTGGGTTCACTTTTATAGTTGTCAATCAACCCAGCCAGCTGCATGTCTTTAAGAAGAGGGTGGGTCAGGATTTCCTAAATTCACTTAAAATAACTAATACATAATCAGACATTTTTGTAGAAACCAATAATTAGGTTTTTTCTTTTATTTTTACAGATTTTAGTTGTGCATAATTAAGTTAATTTCTCTAAGTGTCAGTTTGAAGAAAACAAAATAGTTTCCTAAACAGAAGCGTCTATGTTGACATGTAATGGTTTTTAGAAGCCTGTCATTAAGCAGGCATTTGTCTTGTTTGGAATTTCCATTTTGTGTATAGTATGAGTGTTTATTACCTTGGAAAATTAGTTCACGAGTGAGTTCATGTAATCTGTATCACAAACAGGTATGGCACTTTGGCAAATGTGGTAGCATTGATTTTTGAGACACTAGGCTTCTTTTCTGCCTCTTTGTGTGACAGTCAGTTTGACCAAACTATGAACCGTAAACCACATGTCAGTCCCCACCACTGACTTACTGAGTGGAAAAAATTGCATTGTATGGTTTTGATTGTTATGTTGTTTCAAGATGTAATGCTTAGAAGTGCTGCCTCACAGCTCCAGAGAACTGTGTTCATATTCCAGCATAGACAGTGTCATACAGAGTTTGCACATGCAACGTTTTCTTCTGGGTACGATGTTTCCTCCCATATCCTAAAGATATGCAGGTTAGATTACCTGATTACTCTGAATTGGCCGGGTGTTGGTGATTGTGGATGCGTGTGCAAGTTTTCTTACAATAGAGTAGAGCCTCCTCCAAGATTCCTTCCAGTTTGTCACTCCTAGATAACACCATCACATTGCATGTTACATATAGTTACGCCATTACCTCCCAAATATGAAACATTTAAGCAAAACAAAATGTTCACCGTCTGAAATAAAATGACTAAAAAACATGTTCACATGATTTTCAAGCACTATTGCAACAACCGAAAGGAATAAGGTTTGAATTTATGGTATATAACTTGATTATTGATGTTGAATGGGTGCTTGTGGGTTTTGAAGAGTAATTATCTCTTTTTTATTGATTTTAATTAGTAGCAAATAACATTCCATACGATCAAGTCAAACTTAACAAAGAAAAATTCAACCCCCACCCAAGAGAAAGAATGGAGAGCCAACAACCAAAGCAAATCTTTAAAAGCAGCAAGGAAGAAGTCTCTTTTTATACCACTAGCATATATAAAATGGCTTTGGATATCAAGAAGTTTTTATAATTTTCCTTTACCTGTTTTTAATTTGCAAAGAAATATGATCAATCTATTCTTTGCCTTGAACATGTTACATGCAATTGCCCTAGAGTAAAATATTTGTTTCAAAGATCAGTTTCTGTTTTTCTTAGTTCCTGACCTTGGCTTTTGTTGATGGTCACTGGAAAACACAATTTTACAGGAAACTGTCTTTTGAAATCAAACAGGTAATTAGTTGAATAATGGGAATTTCGGGTGTAAATATAATTTCACCCAGTAGCACATCCTTTAAAAGGTAGTTAAATGTGGTAGCTTCAGTCAGATTTGAATGTAACGTTCTGATCTTTAATCTTGTATCAATATAAAGGTTTGCAGGGTTTAGAGCAAAAGCAATATACAAATTGAAACAGGCCTAGTGAATGGGAACAACAGTTTAATTTGGAAAAGGTGCCAAACTAAAAATGGGTTCCAGTAAAAACTGAAACAAACCCCAAATAAACTTACAAAATGGAAAATGATTGAAAGTGAAACAAACATTAAAGCAAACGATAAATTCTAACCTTGCAGTGAGCCCTATGTACGCATCATACAATGGTAGCAAGTGAACTGAACTATACACGGCTTCAGATGGGAGTTTGTTCACTCAAGAATTTGTTTTCAAGTTTGCCATCAGTTGTATGTTCACTGGGGAAGGAAATGCAGTATGACATTGCCTGTTATTATTAATATTATTTTTTTAATTTTATTAATATAGCTTTATGGCTTAGTTGTGTTTAACTAGAACTTATTAAAAACAGTAAAGATGATTACAGGCTGCATATTTATATGGCACATGTTAAGAATTGAACATTTAAAGCATTGTCCATAAAAGAACAGGTGAAAAGAATAATATGGTGAAGTACATATAATGTGGACCATAGAAATCAGTTGTTGGTGTTAGTGTAGAAGAGATGGCAGGAAAATTCCATAATACAGGACATCACCAATAACAGCATTGGGTAAAGATGATTTAAAATGTATTAATTGATTTGCTCAAAGTCTCAACTTTGCATTGGCATCAAAGCCTAAACTTAGCACTGCCTCACTAAACAGTGGGTTTGAATACATGCCTACAAAAAAAAAAAACAACAGTTACTATTACTTTGAATTTGTGACAGATGAGTATCAGCAAGAGTGAAAGGGAAGGTCTACAGGACGGTAGTGAGACCAGCTATGTTATATGGGTTGGAGATGGTGGCTTTGACCAAAAAACAGGAGACAGAACTGGAGGTGGCAGAGTTAAAGATGTTAAGATTTGCACTGGGTGTGACGTGGATGGATAGGATTAGGAACGAGTACATTAGAGGGTCAGCTCAAGTTGGACGGTTGGGAGACAAAGTCAGAGAGGCGAGATTGTGTTGGTTTGGACATGTGCAGAGGAGAGATGCTGGGTATATTGGGAGAAGGATGCTAAGGATAAATCTACCAGGCAAGAGGAAAAGAGGAAGGCCTAAGAGGTTTATGGATGTGGTGAGAGAGAACATGCAGATGATGTGTGTAACAGAGCAAGATGCAGAGGACAGAAAGATATGGAAAAAGATGATCTGCTGTGGCAACCCCTAACGGGAACAGCCGAAAGAAGAAGATTGTGAAGTTAATAATGATATGCAAGTGCACAACAATGTTGGCTTTTTCAGAAATTCAAGGCTATGCAGTGACAAAAATATAGCACAATCAGTTTATCTCATATTTATTATGACATGTGGTTTACACAGTAAATAATATGCATGCTTGGCCAAGTGCATCATGCCGCCACCGTCCAGCCACTAGAATTTTGTTTTGTAGATTATGTCAAATACAACATCACAATAAGTAAAGATAAGAAAAACAGCTGAGTTTCTTTTTGAATATATCTTGTTTTGCATGTGAGTTTGCAACAGTTTGCATTTTGTTTGTGGGTAGGGGCATGTAAAATGAAAAAAAGGAAGATTGCTCCTTAAGGGTTTGGCAACACTACCAACAATGCTTACACTGGTTTTGGCAACACATTTCTCAGTAAAAGGTCTGTGTTAAAATAAATGGAGGAAAAGTCTCTTTTGTAAATGTAGCATGTCAAAACACAGATGAGATAAAAAAGACTCAGATAAAAGCTATAATCCAGCAAGACAATGAAATTGTTATCCCAAAGTGGCAAAAAAAAAAAAAATGTTAGCAGTTGCTACCTTTGAATATATGCCCCATTTCTTGTTGCTTATATTTAAACTTTGTGAGCACTGATGAAATCATCCGGAGCAGAGTACAACGTCCATTTTAGACATCTTTCTCCCTCTGATAAAACTTCCAGAATTCCTCATTCAAAACTCCATCCTCCCTCCTGTCTCTTTCAAAACAGCATCCATCCTTCGACAATACTTTCATGCTCCCTGCGTGTAAAAGGCATCCAATCTCTGACAAAAACAGTGTCTACATTTTGACATAACCGTAATGGTATACAGGTAGTCCCCAGGTTACGGACATCCGACCTGCGACTTACGAACGGGCCACAGCTGCGACGCATGCGCCTCAGTAACTGCCGCTCCGTCATCTTTGGCCTGGGGACACTGCAAGCGGTGGCTGGAGGGGGGCGATTTCGCTGCCTGTGCAGTGTAGTGTCCCTTGGGCGGCTCCTGGTGGCAAGCGGTTTCACTGCCCGCCCACCACACATGGTTGCCCCATTCGTTCTCGGTGGGTGGCTGGTAATGCTGCAAGTGGTGACCCGGTTGTGGCTGAACGGAGGCCATTGAGGGTGAACGGGGTGGCGGGGGGTAGCATTGTAGTGTGCATCGGATGGCTACCTATTGACCTAGTGATTCACTACTCGCCTTTGGCCGCACCATGTTCGTTCTCGGTGGGCAGACGCTGCAGGCAGCATACTGTAGTGAAGGTGACTGTGAGGTGGGCTGGTGATGAACCGCCCGTCGATGCCCCTTTTCATTCTCAATAGCAAGCCTGCTTGTACTGTCACGTACATAGCAGGAAGTTGTCTCTTGTCAGAACATCAGACGTATTGACGACTGGTGCCTTCTTGCTCATCTTAATATTTTGTCTTCACCCTTCAAAAATGTCTCTGAAACACAAATCTGATGCAAGTGCTGGTGATACAGTAAAGAAGAGAAAAACCATCACCATTGAAAATAAAGTAGAAATAATAAAAAGGTCAGAAAGAAGTGAAACTCCATCATTCATTGGCAGAGCACTTGGTTACAGTCTGTCAACAATAGCAATTATTAAATTTATGTACCTGTTCCGACTTACATACAAATTCATCTTAAGTACAAACCTACAGTTCCTATCTCGTACGTAACCCGGGGACTGCCTGTACGAGAAAAGCTTACATTTGTTCAAGGGAATGCTAAATGAATAAAAGTCAATCTGTTCATTTTCTAACCTGTATGTCTAATTGCTTCCCACATCATAAATTCTACATTGTATGATTATGGCTGTCTACATAATGGGCTCCACAAGAGACAAACACCCCATCCAAGGTAGTGCCTAATGCTAGGGGTAGTGTTTCCAGCTGTCCTAGCATCCAAGTGGCATGAGAATATTATGCTTTTTAAAAATGCTGCAGTTGTCATTGTCCCATATCTATGAATTTGGTGATTAGGTTAGAAAATGGATGGATACATTGAATTGTTTTAAATTAACATTCTCTTGTACAAATATAAGTTACTGCAGCATGTTGTGAAGGGTACGGTTTATAATCTTGTTTACTAAATAAGACACTACATTAAATATTACCACTTGCAGTATTTGCTTAGCTATATTTTAAAACTTGAACAGGATTCTTTTTTTTAAATATGGGATTAGTTTTTGTTTTTCCTTGTAAATGATCAAAATAGAAGAAAAATGCATCACTGCCCTAAAAAGCATAATGTAATAGTCTAATTTTAAGAGACAGGAAAAGGAAAACAAGCAATGCTTTAAACTTCAAAGGAGTATATATAATCATTTTACATTTTACATAATTTATAATGTGCAAAAAGCCAACTGTAAAAATGCACTTTACAAATAATGTATAAGCAAAGTGTCATAATACGTAATGAACTTGCAGTCTAAGAAATTTCAAAGAAAGTTATAGGGTTAGAACACATCACGATTGGCTATCAAAAATATATTGGCACCCATGTAAAACTGATTGATGAATACCACACCCCCCTCCAAAGCTCCTACGCCTGCATGTTTCAACTGCCCCAGATGTATCATCCTGCCAAATTTCAGCTTTGTAGGTAAACAGGAAACAGTTTTTATTGATAAATGAGTGAATATATATTCTATATATTGTATAATGTCTGGGGCAAAGACACATTTTTTCTTGATCTACCCCTCTGCTCCACAGTTTAAAATTAGAAATAAAACATTTCAGACATGTGTAAAGTGCACATTGCAAACTTTAAGGGGATTTCTGTACATTTTGGTCACACCATGTAGAAATTACAACACATTTTCTACACAATCCTCCCATTTCAGGGCAGCATAATCTTTGTGACAAGTTTTTACAGCTGTTTCTGATTACTCGGGTGTGTTTTATTTTCTTCATTAGTGTAGGCATAAGATACTTCGGCTTGCTTCCTCCCTTTGGAGTCTGTAGTTGCTATTGTTGAACTGTGACAATGAAAGTCAAAGAAGCCATTATGAGTCTGAAAAACAAGAATAAAACCATTAGGGACATCGGTAAAACATTAGGATTACCTAAATCAGCTGTCTGCAATATAATTACGAAGATAAAACATACTAGTGTGCTCAGTAATCATGAAGGGTCTGGTAAACCAAGGAATTCCTCCACTGCTAATGACAGAAGAATCCTCACTATGGTAAAGCCCCAAACCGTGTGTCCAACAGATCAGAAACAGGCTTCAGGAGGCACACATGAATGTATCAGAAACGACTATCCACAGAAGACTTGATGAACAGAAATACAGAGGCCAAACTGCAAGATGCAAACCACTAGTTAACCACAAAACAGGATGGACAGATTACAGTTTTTTTAAAAAAAAATACTTAAAGAGCCTACAGACAAGACAAACACGAACCTGCATCTGAATGATGGCAAGAGCAAAGTGTGGAAACAAAAAGGATCTGCCTAAGATCTAAAGCATACCACCTCATCTGTTAAACAAGGCGGAGGGGTTGTCATGGATTGGGCATGTATAGCTGCCACAGGTACTGGCACACTTATAATCACTGATGATGTAACTGCTGATGGCAGTTGCACAATGAATTCTGATGTGTATAGAAACATCTGCTGACGTTCCAGCAAATGCTTCCAAACTCACTGGATGGTGCTTTATCCTACAATAATATAATGATCCTAAACAGATTGCTAAAGCAAACAGGAGTTTCTCAGATCTAAAAAATGGAACATTCTTGAATGGTCAAGCCAGTTACCCAAATTAAATCCAATTGAGCATGCCTTCCATATTCTGAAGAGAAAGTTTAAGGGGGCAAGCCTCCAAAACAAGCAGGAGCTCAAGATGGCAGCATTAGAGGATTGGCAGAGTAACACCAGACAAGATCCTCAGCACCTGGTGATGTCTGTTAATCACAGACTTCAGGCAGTCATTGCATGCAAGGGACGTGCAACAAAGTACTAAATATAACTGCCATTGCTATGCCCCAAACATTGAAATGGGGGGACCGTATAGAAAAAGTGTTGTCATTTATACACAGTGTGACAAAAATGTATGCAAATACCTAAATTAAAGTCTGCAATGTGTACTTTATTCACGTCTGAATTGTTTGATTTCTAATTTTAAACTGTGGAGCAGAGGGGTAAATCAAAGAAAAGTGTGTCTTTGCCCCAAACATTAAGGAGGTCACTCTGTGTGTGTGTATATATTCACACACTCACACACACTCACATATTATATATACAGTCATATGAAAAAGTTTGGGAACCCCTCTCAGCCTGCATAATGATTTACTCTACTTTCAACAAAAAAGATAACAGTGGTATGTCTTTCATTTCCTAAGAACATCTGAGTATTGGGGTGTTTTGTGAACAAAGATTTTTAGTGAAGCAGTATTTAGTTGTATGAAATTAAATCAAATGTGAAAAACTGGCTGTGCAAAAATGTGGGTCCCTTTGTAATTTTGCTGATTTGAATGCATGTAACTGCTCAATACTGATTACTTGCAACACACAATTGGTTGGATTAGCTTGCTAAGTCATGAACTTCATAGACAAGTGTGTCCAATCATGAGAAAAGGTATTTAAGGTGGTCAATTGCAAATTGTGCTTCCCTTTGACTCTCCTCTGAAGAGTGACGGCATGGGATCCTCAAAGCAACTCTCAAAAGATCCGAAAACAAAGATTGTTCAGTATCATGGTTTAGTGGAAGGCTACAAAAAGCTATCTCAGAGGTTTAAACTGTCAGTTTCAACTGTAAGGAATGGAATCAGGAAATGGAAGGCCACAGGCACAGTTGCTGTTAAACCCAGGTCTGGCAGGCCAAGAAAAATACAGGAGTGGCATATGCACAGGATTGTGAGAATGGGTACAGACAACCCACAGATCATCTCCAAAGACCTGCAAGAACATCTTGCAGCAGATGGTGTATCTGTACATCGTTCTACAATTCAGTGCAATTTGCACAAAGAATTTCTGTATGGCAGGGTGATGAGAAAGGAGCCCTTTCTGCACTCATGCCACAAACAGAGTCTCTTGTTGTATGCAAATACTCATTTAGAAAAGCCAGATTCATTTTGGAACAAAGTGCTTTGGACTGATGAGACAAAAATTGAGTTATTTAGTCATAACAAAAAGCGTTTTGCATGGTGGAAGAAGAACACCGCATTCCAAAAAAAACACCTGCTACCTACTGTCAAATTTGGTGGAGATTCCATCATGCTGTGGGGCTGTGTGGCTAGTTCAGGGACTGGGGCTCTTGTTAAAGTCGAGGGTTGGATGAATTCAACCCAATATCAACAAATTCTTCAGGAAAATTTTCAAGCATCAGACACAAAGTTGAAGTTACGCAGGGGTTGAATATTCCAACAAGACAATGACCCAAAACACAGTTCGAAATCTACAAATTCATGCAGAGGGAGTAGTACAATGTTCTGGAATGGCCTTCACAGTCCCCTGAATTGAATATCATTGAAAGAATATCATTGAAAATCTATGGGATGATTTGAAGCAGGCTGTCCATGCTCGGCAGCCATCAAATTTAACTGAACTGGAGAGATTTTGTATGGAGGAATGGTCAAAATACCTCCATCCAGAATCCAGACACTCATCAAAGGCTATAGGAGGCGTCTAGAGGCTGTTATATTTTCAAAAGGAGGCTCAACAAAGTATTGATGTAATATCTCTGTTGGGGTGGCCAAAATTATGCACTTGTCTAATTTTGTTATGATGCATATTGCATATTTTCTGTTACTCTAGTAAACTTAATGTCACTGCTGAAATACTACTGTTTCCACAAGGCATGTCATATATTAAAAGGAAGTTGCTACTTTGAAAGCTCAACCAATGATAAACAAAAATCCAAAGCATTAAGAGGGGTTCCCAAACTTTTTCATATGACTGTATTATATAAAATAAATTTTGTTTTTGTTTTACTTAACTTTTAATTTTCTCAAAAGCAAAATTCACAAATGTGTAAGTATAGGATATGTTAGTTTAGCTTGAAAAAAACAATTGCAGTATTTAGAACAGCCTATTATTATCCATTATTGTGGTCAACTACATTGGCACTGTCCTGAAATAACTGTGTTCTAAAATTATAAGACTGGTTTCTTTACCACTATGTTTTGTCTGTTCATGATCCTAAGCTTCTCCTTGGCTGGAGTAAATATTACACTTAATTGTATGTTCTAAATATAAATTAGAACATGCATCAGCCAGAGCAGCGTTTGTTCACAAAAATGTTATAGACCTTGTTCTTTACTGAGAAAAAAGGGTACATCTTGCCACTTTTTGATGGCACTTTTTTAATTGAATGATTATGGGAGTATGATGGAGCAAACTAAGCAATAAATAAAAAATCAGAGAAGCTGGAAGTATGCTATGTGCTTTCACCTGTTCCTTAATTAATTAGAAATATATTTACATAATATTTCTGCATCTTTTTCCAGTTTTCTATTAAATAACTGACTGCCTGTAAAACAATTGCTCAATTGTTTATATTACATAATTCCAAGAAAACTCAAGATGCTCTACAAAAAGTAAAGAATAAAACTATATATTTTCTAAAGTAGACAATAATTAATTTAATTCTTATAGTGCCTTGCATGGCAGAATCTGTCAGAAAATAAAATTGTAAAAAACTTCATTTTCTAAATCAATATGTCAGTCATTTTGTGTATACTAAGACTTTATCTTAATGTGGACAATAAAATAGAAAAACAATAACAATTCACATACCTCAAAGTAACTGCTAAACTTAATTTATATACAGTATATGCTTCATGGGTAATAATCAAACTGCTTCAAAGACGATCTCTGTGTCAATAAAGAAGAGTTTCTTTTTGTTTGTTATGTTTTTCAAACCATAGACTTGACGTTTTCCACTCAGGTACTTCTTCTCTCTATAAGTCAGGTTGTGACATTTCAGCCTTGCCCTCCTCCCCTCCCTCTGAGGGTTGGCTTAGGATCAAAACAAGTAGCATAAAATACTACAGTGTGATCTACTGACAGAAAAACAGTGCCTAGCAAATGGTGAGAGAACTGTAATGGTTGGTATTCTTGAATTTAAGAGAGGAACTCAGGTTTGATTCCTGTCAAGTACATTATACCTGTTCTTTAATCAAGCATTTACCTCACTATTTTTGAAATTGCTCCAAGCTTCCCCATGTGAAGCCATATTGTCTCCAGAGGTATTTATTGCAATTTGAGGTCACAACCAGCTTGGCTCAGCTAACTAGCATTTGAAAATCATATTCCTGTCAAGTTTCACAACAAATTGTGATCACTGGTTGTTTTTTCCCCTTAACACAATAATTTTCCCACTTTAAATTTAGATCAGCAGACATCTGTGAATGTGATATTGTCTGATTTCTGTTGCGGAGTACTAAGTACCTCCTTTACAGTATCAGAGCCTAATTTTAAAACTCATTGGTTAAAAGTGAAAGACAATTTGACCAGGGCTGCTCAGGGGCAGAATGAATGGCTATGATGCTAACAGGATGTGATAAATGAAAATTCATATTTATAATACATACTCATTCCATTACAAGTAGCTGCAATTCCCTATGAGTTTGTGTTTTGCAGTCAGATATCTCTAGTCAGACGACTTCTGTCTTTGGCAAAAGTATGTTGTTGACATAGGTAAGTGTAAAGTAAAATTTACAGTGACATTTTGAAATAAACCCTGGGCAACACCAGAAAACACTGGTAGTATAACAAAAAAACCTATTTCAACCTTCAAATCAGTCACATTTTTAGTCTGTAGAGTATATTGAATTTCACTACTAACAACATCCTGTTTTGTAGCAAACAAAACATTAAATCCACCGAAGTATTTAAATAGTTTAATATGTAGTACCTTCTACAGTTACAGAAAATGAAATTAGAAAATAGTAAAAAAATATATATTTCCCAAAATAAGTTATACAGTGTCTTTTGCACAAAATAATATGGATACTTCATACTGAAGGTTTCGTTTTAATGATCAAAATATATACACCTTCTGAAGCTATCCATCAATTGGGTGTTTTTGTAGTGCCTGACCCTGTAAAAAGTTAAACTATTTAAGAAAAGATAAATGAATAAAAGTGCATATATCCCTCAATCAGTTATTTAGTCATGTGGGTCATACAAAAATAAAACACCCACTGAAAAAAAATTGCAAAATTATTTAATTTACATTATGAATAGGTTCTAGTCCCCATGGCTTGAATTTGATTTGATCAAACAATTTTTATGTTCACTTACGAAAAAACAAAAATCACATACTCCCTAAAGCAAACTTTGAATCAATCAATCATTACATTTTTTAAAGTGCTTTATACAAAATAGTACAAAATTGTACAATTACACATCCTCCACAGCAGTCATTTATTCATTCAATTTATATAACATTTTTCTAAAATATTCTAAAGCACTTAGCCAGCTATTTCCTGAACATCCTCAGGCCATTACATGACTTCTAGTGAGAGGGGCGTCAAACTTGACAACTGGAGTTGCTAGATTGGGAATCATAAGGGATGACAATTTACATTACTCCACACAGATTCTTCAGCACAGTTTCAAATTTACAAAGTATTGTGACCTTTATGAAATCCAGTGAACTTTATGACAGCCAATACCTTGCCAGTGTCTGTAAGAATGCTTTTGAAGTTGGGCGTGTTCAGCTGCAGTCTTTGAATTCTGGTGCCGTGTAACAACCCCAAGACATCAGACAGGCACTCTGCACTTTGCACTATCCAAAACAGCGCTTTCATTCTTTCCTTGTTGCTGATTTGTATGCATTTTACTTTTGGATGTGCATTCATTAGTAGTAAATTTTCAGAAAATAAATTAACAAGATGCGCATTATGTATCATTCATTTCTAGTATAATCAGAGACAAGATACAGTTTTAGGATCTTTCAAAAGACTCATGAATTTCTGGAGAGAAGAGAAGTACAGTCTATGGAACACACAGAGAGAAATTTGTGTTTATTTGTTGATAAAAGAACTATATGAATGTTCCAGAGTTGGACAAATGCATGTTCTGTGTAGGGCAGATTAGAAGAAGTTGTTTATGTACATGTGTTCAAAGTTGATTAAAGACTTACTTACTATGGAAATATTTTTTAGCTGAGTATAACATAGAGCAGACTGCCATGACTTAAATTTTATTGAACTTTTCATTTCAAACATTATGATAAGGTGTCTTACAAAGCAATGAATAATATAAGCTCTAAGTTGTAGATGTTGGTTTAATTATGTTTAATAAACTAGGGGGCTTTGCTTCACTCACCAACCCCCCCCCCCCTGGCCTGCACTATGCACTAGCCACTTCGCGTCTGTGCTGCTCGCGTTGTGAAGAGGGGGGCTGAACGCACCCCAAGGAGATGCGGTCGCTCCTCCAAAACCCCCTCTTAAACGGTGATACAATGGGAAACAATGCGTATTATTGCTGACCATGTCCATCCCTTTATGACTGCAGTGTACCCATCTTCTGATGGCTACTTCCAGCAGGATAATGTGCCATGTAATAAAGCTCAGATCATCTTAAACTGGTTTCTTGAACGTGACATTGAGTTCATTGAACTCAAATGGCCTCCACAGTCATCAGATCTCAATCTAGTAGAGCAGTGCTCAGATGTGGTGGAATGGGACATTCGAATCATGGATGTGCAGCCGACAAATCTGCAGCAACTGTGTGATGCTATCATGTCAATATGGATCAGAATTCCAGAGGAATGTTTCCAGCACCTTGTTGAATCTATGCCACAAAGAATTATAGCAGTTCTGAAAGCAAAAGGGGGTCCAACCTGGTACTAGCAAAGTGTACCTAATAAAATGGCTTGTGAGTGTATACAAAACTGTCTTCCAGAGGGACATACTTACACACATAAAAACTGTGGCCAAAACTTCAACACCACCTGTAACCTATGTTGGGTGTTTCGACTATCTACACTGACCTGCTCATCGTTTTTCATTTTATACTGTGACACTGCCAGTTGAAAGTGTTTTATCTTTTTAACTTCTCAGTAAATATGAGGAAGTGGCTTGAATGTTGATAATTTATAAATCTGATGCTGCCATAACACTATAGCAACGCACTACCACTGGGCCACTTGGGTCTGGTTTTAATGATTAAAAGCCATTAGATATAATAATCAATCCATCTGTATAAATGCTTTTATTGATGGCAGTGTAGCCTTTCATAGGTTCGGATTGCATTTTCTTTCTCTTCCTTTGGCTCACAGACACAAAGCCCTTTAAATGTCTGCCAAGCACTTCTCAAGCCAGGTAGTCAATTAAAAAAAAAAAACATCAAATGGAATGGAAACACTTGTCTAAAGCATTGTTATCAGATCCTGAATGCTGCAGGACCCTGGGAGACAACTGTAGCTGCTCGATTTAATTCCAGCCCATTTCTTATTCAAAGGTTTATCACCTCACCTCACTTTCCATTTGCTTATTGTGGTGAGGGCTATGTTGGCTGTATGCAGAGCTGAAAATAACCAAACCTTCCTTTCCTCAGCCTAAGTCTCCAGCTACTTCAAGGGAATTCCCAGGTGCTCCTATACCAGATGTGGGACGTAATAAATCTAGAGTGTCCTCTATCTACCCTGTGCAGAACCCAGTTTTGGCATCATGTACATGTAATATTATTTTTTTCAGTCATTACCGAGGATATAGACTGACTTATAAATCAAACTAGCCAACTCGCGGCGTAGCATACGCCGCATAATTATGTATTGATGGGTGAACACTTCCTGAAAGACACAGTTGTCCAAATGGGGTGGGTTTGAGGATACGACTAAGTGAGTGAAAAGATGGAACTCTGGAGAGAGCAATATACAATTCTCCGTGACTGAAAACTAGAGGACCGCCACCGCGCCCCCACCTCCCAGAGCAAGGTCGTGCGCCGAGGGCGGAACAGGGGGAGAGGGGAAGGACGCCCAGGGAGGACACTCTTTCTGCCCCCTCCGCTTCTCCAGAGAGAGGGCGGAGAAGCGGGCCCGAGAGGTTTCGGGTCCTAACCGTCCAATGACAGGTCGGCACAACCGGTAATGATCCTTCCGCAGGTTCACCTATGGAATTACGACTTTTACTTCCTCTAGATAGTCAAGTTCAATCATCTTCTTGGCGCTCATCCAGAGGCTGCGAGCGACCACGGCAGGGCCGATCCGAGGACCTCACTAAACCATCCAATCGGTAGTAGCGACAGGCGGTGTGTACAAAGGGCAGGGACTTAATCAGTACGAGCTTATGACCCGCACTTACTGGGAATTCCTCGTTCGTGGGGACCAATTGCAGGCCCCGGTCCCCATCACGAATGGGGTTCAACGGCTTACCCACGCCTCACGGTGCCGGGTAGACACACATTGATCCATTCAGTGTAGCACGCGTGCAGCCCCAGACATCTAAGGGCATCACAAACCTGTTATTGCTCAATTGCTCAATCTCACGTGGCTGAAAGCTTAGCAGCTGCGATAGTTTTACACTCCAGTACATTGCGGTGAATGCTGGTAACAGTCAGGCGGGCGGGCGGGTCAGCAGGCGTTCTCGTCCCATAGTCTTAGAGTTGGTGGGCGGGGCTCTGTGAGTTGGCAGGTGTGGCTATGTCGTGCGTATCCCATGGTTGTCTTGCTTGCCCTGTTGGCTGCTTAGTGAATTATATATATAGATATTCACCAACACAGTCTATTGCAATATCTTCAGATCTGATGTTGATGCACAGATTCATTAGTTAATCTCATGGTTGCTTCTTTCCTCACATATGAACAAAGCTTCAAGGTACTTGAATTCTTCCATCTAGTACCACTCAAATGTAGAGAACAAGCTACTCTTTTTCTGGGAGAGGACTATAACATCAGATTTGGATGTGCTGATTTTCATCCCAATTGCATCACACTCTGCAAACTTCTCCACTAAACAGTACTCTGGAGATTACAGTCTGAAGCCAAGAGGAGTACATCATCTGAATATAGCAGATGTTGTAACACTTAGAATCATAAACTGGATACCTTACCCTGATATCCTTTCCATTAGAGGTGATTAAATTCAGCCTTTCCAGAGACCAAAATTCTCTCATTTAATAGACTATATTACACACCAAGTTTGTAAACACAGCCTTTGCTCTGCAAATGCAAAGACCAAGTTGCATGAGCCACAGCCCTTGAGCCTCACACTCTTGTATTGCATTATACAGGATTTTCCAAGGTCAGAAGCCTCAATGACCCCTCGGATATCTGTGCAGGGATCAATACTTTGCCCACCATTCCATAGCTTGGATAGAATCTGCATTGCTTTTCCTGGATCAGAGGATAAACTATTAGACAGTGAGTCCATTCTTGTACCATGGCCTAGGCTTTCCCAGGAAGGTTTTGCAGTGTGATTCTGCCCATATCTGGAACACATTGTCTTGTTCCACAGTCATGCAAATCTCATTGCATTGTCCCTTCCTTCCATACAACAGTGAGGAGATTGCCAGTCCATTTCAAGTTGCTTTTAGCATTTCTACTCATATCTGATTCACACCTACAGTGTTTTTTAATCATCACAGTCACAGAAATTAAACAAATGCCAACCTATACCTTTAGAGAAGTGTGTATCCTCTGTCTCAAAGTGCTCCTTTCACGTTTTAATGATAACCCCAATTAAGGTCAGTGTTTTCCTGCTCTTACTGAGAATAGTCTTGGTGACGTCCCACCAGTCCTTCCTGAGTGGTTCAATGGTTTGCTAGAATGCAATTCTCTAGCCTAATTGCACTGCATCTACAACTTTGAATACTATTTGGAAGCACATACTTGATAGTCCATGTGGCCTCCAACTGAGCAGCACACAGTAATTCAATTTCCTGGCCTCTCCCAAGTGTTAACTCCAGTGCAGGGGAGAGACTACTCTCAATTAAGACATATGGGTCAAAGGACAATGTTGTGCTCTAATGTGCATAGAACTGAGTCCACATTTATTTAGCCTGTAATTTACAACCTACTGAACAAGATCCAGCATCTTCCTGTTTTGTGAAGTTACATATTATACCCAAATCTGCAGTTTTCACTGCCAGGGTCTAGTCTGTTCCCCCAATGCCTGTTAGCTGATCTATTCCAATACTTGGCTTTAATGATCTGACTTGTTTTGACTCATTCATTATGATTTTGCCCTTCTTAGTCTAAAGAGGTTTTAATGTTAAACAACATGAACTTATGCAGCTTCTGCTAACACAAACAATAGTAACATGCGTAAGATCAAACAATTGACCCAATGATGATTGGATCCATGTAAGTTCATGACAAACAAAGCTGCTTCAAATTTATAAGGACATATTTAAAAGTAAGCCCAGTAATATTAATTTTCTCTAGTTTATACAATACTTTGCCTTGTTAATTAATTAACAAAGTAAAATGTGCACTGTTGACTGTTTCTGAGTCAAATGTATAAATGGCATAACAGATAGATTTATCCCATCTATCACAGGTACCTCAAAGGCAGGTAGTGATTCGGAAAATGTAAGTTTAATTCAACAGAAGTTGGCTTTACAGCCATTACAATAAAATACATGGTTCCTAAGCACTGGGGTCCTCATATCTCTAGTTGGACTTCTTTATCCTTTTCACTAATGTTTATTTTCTAGGGGGGCTTAGTGGACTTTCAATCCTAAGAAGACAAATGATCTAACTTCTCTCCGGGCAGCACTTAACCACATTGCAATGGCTTCTCTTCCTCAGACATTTTCCAAAACTTGTTCTTCTTGCAAGCACTCTTGCACATATGCGCACATTTCTACCTTGAGTTGTACTGAATATGTATGTGTTTTTAGCATATGGCTGTTATTTTTGCCAGCTATAGGTATTGTAAACATAATAGCAGGTTGACAAGAGAAGAATAATTATCTTATAAAGCAGGTGGTCCTTTAGCAGGTGGTTTTAGGAATCATTCCCTCAACATGCCCGTTGCTCAGAGGAAGTGCACTGCCTTACAGCACTTGAGTCAAGGGTGACTTATTGTGGAGTCAGCTGTGCTATTGTCTTTGGTCTAAGAAAGTGCCGTACTTCTCTGCACTTATAGCCTGAGTGACATACTCTAAAATGAGGTAAACCGTTCACCTTAGTCAGTGACAGTACCCTGCCACTTGGTCCTGGAGGCCTCGGGGGGATTAAGGTCATAGTCAACTACGCTGTTTATACTAATCTGAAGTAGTGAAGTGCCACATTCCCCTTGAATCCTGAACTCTTTTAAAAACATTTATTTTGACCTAAAACAATGTAGTACCACACTTACCCTTTAAGGGTTGTGTAAAATATTTCAAAATTGATTGATTGTTTAGAGAAGAATGTATTAAACAACGCTGAAAGATTCTCAGAAGCCCAGAGTCGCTTTATTCATATTAATAGTTTTCTTACGCAATTGTTATTTTAGTTTTTTGTTACCTTGAATGAAAGGAAATCTCTCATCTTAAAAGCTGATATACACATCTGGATCAGCTGCTCATTTTGTATTTGCAGTTGGCCTCCGATAGTGCTTAAATGATTACCTGCACTTTTCTTTTTCTGGTTAGTATTATGTGTCTTTCTGGTCATCAATTAATTTTCAAGTCCGATTTAATATTATATGTTAGTTTATGTCATTGGTGAGTACCAAGTAATAGGCTTGCCATAATAGTTAGTGTTGCTGCTTTATAGCTCTAGGTTACAGAGTTGGAATTTGCCAGCAGCCATACCAACAGCACCTCAGGACAGGTAATCCATCTGAAGCTAAGCATGTTTGGGTCTGGCCAGTACTTGGGTGAGAGACCAACCAGGAACGCTTCGTTAGCTACTGGAAGAGGTGTTTGTGATGCCAGCAGAGTGCACATAGCCTGTGGTCTGTGTGTGGATCCCAGTGCTGTCCACAATGATGGGGACACTGTGCTGAAAAATGGTGCTGTCCTTCAAATGAGATGACTCATGTCCTGACTCTTTGTGGTTATAAAAGAATATAGTGTATCTCAAATTGCCTGTGACAGCATCATCCATTCTGGACCCCAATCATCTTCTTTCTCTAACTGGATAACTTATCTCTTTCACCCCTTTACCACCTAATAGCTAATGTGTGGTGAATATTCTGGTGTAATTATGGCTGCCGTTGCATCATCCAGGTGGCTGCTGAACATTGGTGGTGATTGAAGTTGCTCCCCATTACCCATGTAAAGCACTTTAAGTGTATAGAAAAGTGCTATAAAATGTAAATAATAATAATAATAACACTCTCAGAAGGACGGCACAGTATTAGTATTGCTGGCCCACAAATTCAGAATTCTAGGTTATTAAGAGCAAGCATCCCAGCATACCTGCCTTCTGTGCTGACCTCATAAATATCTGTAAGACAAGTAAGTTTTCTGAACACCAATCTTCTTTCTGTCCCTGTCTCTGTTCCTCACTACACAACATTTTTTTTATTTTTATGGTTGCAACTCTACCAAAGTTTCTCTCTCAATCCTTTAGGCTCAACCAACTGTATTGTATCAATCAAACTATTTCCTGAGCCTTTCTAGAACTTTTATTTCAGCATTAACTCTATGAGATGGACTTTGCCACACATTGCTAAACTGTTGCTTCTCTTTTTATTATTATTTTCTCCATTTCAAATGTTTCTTTTTCGTTAATCTTGATATCCGGTATTTTCCAAGCTGCTCCAATACTACAGTCCTATTTCTACTAGAAGTGCATTTTTTATGATTGTCATGTTTGTCATTGTATTTCTGTTTTGTGTGTTTTCTGCTTCTGTTTACTCTTCAGAGTGAATTATGATGATGTTAGTTGTGAATGAGGTAACATCCTCCAGCCTGCTTAATGCAATTTAAGGTCATGTGGAAATGAAGCCTATCTCTACAGCATTAAGCACAAGGCACGAAACTGTCCTGGACAAGGCATAGGTCTATTAAAGCCCACTAATTCACTAACCCACGCTCACACAAGAACAATTTGGAAACACCAATCAACTTGAAAAGTATATTTAAGTAGATTTGTGAGGAAAACCCACCTAGACGTAGGAGAATTTGAAACCTAAGATTCTGAATTTGTGGGCCACCAGTACTAACCACTGTGCCATCCTTCTGTGAGTGGTTGTGAATAAAATAACGGGACATGGCATCTCTTCTCAGTATGGATGGTTTCAGTCATTGGTTTCTGTCTGCAGTGAACTTTACAGCTAGTTCTTGTGTCTGGATACCAAAGGTTTTAATTTATGGAGGTCACTGTAACCATTTTCCAGGTCTTTAATGCATCACACATACATTTATGCATTTGAAAAGTATTAGCCACTAATATGGCCATATTCTGTGCATAGTTGTAATAGAGGATTGGAAATTACAGCTTAAAAAAAATAAATATATGGATACAATAATGCAGTAAATGTATGGTAGCACATTCTCAGAAAGTAGTTTGGATAGATAGAAAACTTGTCAGTTAAACTCCAGCTTTCAGTTGAATCAATTTAGAGCACATGTGGGTACACACATGCATATACACACAAATGCATGTATACACACACACACACACATATACATATATGAGCTGACAAATTTCCAGTCTGGTTATACGGTATGCCTCAGGGCAGTGGGAGGATGTCTTTGCCCTCTTTTTTCAGTTCAAGACTTGAAATCAATAATTTTTACCTGGGGACTTCATCATTTTTTTCTTTTATACAGAAGCAGAAAGGGAACAGATTGTGTTGTGTTTTCTCCAAATGGGACTGATGTATTCAAGCCGAAATAAATTGAGACTTACTTTTGTGTCTTTAAATCCTAGGCATGGGCACTGGCTGTGTGGAGTTTGCATTTTTGCCCTGTACTTGTGTGGGTTTTCCTTTGGAAAACCAAGTTTTTCTTCTGCAGTCCGAAGGTGAACAGGTCATATTTACTGGAGGCTTTTAATTGGCCTTGTATGAGTGAGTGAGTGTATGATGTACAGTATGTGAGTGTCTTAGGTAATTGAAAGACATCTTGTTCATTGTTAGCTTCTACTTTCCATGTAATTCTGCTGAAAAAGGCACTCACTCCACATGCCCCTGAGCCTCTTAAGTAGTCTAGGAGATGAATAGATATGATTTAATACAGTATATATAATATGTTATTTTTTGTGGAATTGTATGCAGGCAGCTTCAAAGTCCAATTTATGGCCAGTTTCAATAATTAAAAATTGCTTTTCAATATAATGTAAGCAGGATAAAGTGTGTGTTTTAATCTGTAATCATATACAAGTGAGAAAGCACTGCTAGATTGTCCAAAAAAGAGACTAAATAATCCTAGATAGTATATAGCCTTTTCAGGTCACATATAGGGTTATGGGAAAAAATGTAATTGCCATGAAGATTTTTTTTTTCTTTTGGTCAGTAGAGGGGAGGTTAATGAGCAATTTAACATTAATTTATTCTCCATACACATTTCATCCCATCCTAGCGGCATTGCTGAGGAAAACTTATTCCTTCACCCAAATTGGATACAAATAAGAGGTCAATTTGAAAATGATGACGGGAATCTGAAAGCCAAAAAGTAACTGTTAAATTTTACATTTCCTGTGGAGTTTAACAGAACAGTGTTTATGGTGCTTGTTGGAAGGATGTTAGAAAGATATCACTGACCCAGACTCCTCAGAGCATTTAACCATTTTCCTATAAATTGTATTTTTCCTTATGCTAGGCTGATTTAGAGTCTCTGAGATGGCCATGTTCAGGAGCATTCAATTTATGGTATCTTGTCCAGGGTTGAATGTTGCGCCGTTCCTTTTGATGTAGTAATAGCTAGAAAAAAGAGGGTTCAAAAACTGGGTGGATCACTGTGTTACACTTTATAAAGTGTTGTTTCAGATTGTATTATCTGTATTCTTTGTAAGCCCTGTGAAAAGTAGTCTATAAAATAAAGGTTGATGTGTCTTTTGTTATGTTACTTTATGCATGTTATGTGTTGACTTTTGGCTTAATTTTGTTTCAATATTATAGCCATTATAGGGTTTACAGGGTTAGTACTGTCATGTGTACAGAATGAAATTACTCGCTTGTGCTAATCAACATACAGTACAACACATAGCAACTCCCTGGAGTCATAGTGATTAGTGGGTATAACCATCCTACCTCGGAACTTCTTTATTCCTTACCTGCTTTAATTTATGTCTTTAATAGTTAAAAAGTTACTTTTTCAACTTTATTAAAATGTTTATTCATTTTTGTTATTGATCAAAATATTTATGATTATAATATCCACAATTGTTTAACGAATTGTAGTCTGCTTTTGCAGGGTTTGTTTACGCCTTGCCTTGCCCCAGATACTGCTGTTATAGGCACCTGCTTTTCACAGCTTTGAGATAAGTAGGCGGGTTAGAAATGGGAGGAAACGAAGTTCCTATTACTGATATTACAATATCAAATGTTTTAGGGAGCAGAGTCCCCAAGTGTGTGATCCCAGAATTCGTAAATCTTTTAGCTAGTCGCTGGCTCAGCCTCCAAATTCGCTGAGAGTAGCCCGCAACGTGTCAGTATGTGGTCGAATTGAGAAAGAGGGCGGGGAGACAAGGGGAGTTCAGAAGTGTCTCTCCGGACCTACCATTTTTACGCAAGAGAGTGAAGATGCCTTTTGTCCTCCCCCGTCAGTGTGTACTCAGTGGTACGAGCTAGCCGGCTGTCAGAGGTATTTAAATTAATAGCCGAGAGGCACTGATGCTTGTTCTCGGGCTCCCTACGCCGCAGCAGGAAGGGAGGAAAAGAACGAATAGGAAGCGGATAGACTTTCTTAACCGGCTAGCGACTCTCACCGTTACTTCCTTCTCTATTGTATTAAATGTTTAGTTATCTACTAGTGGAAGAAATTAAACTAAAAGAAAAGCAAATTCATTTTCATTGTGTTTAGCATACCTCTTTTCTTTGACCAGAAGCAAGCACGACTTCACCCAGCTGTCATTTGATCTGTAATCGCTGGAGAGAAAGGTATGCTCATGGATAATTTATTATAGCGCCGGGCGGTTACTGTCAAAGTACTTTCAGCGGTGTGTCCTATTATTGGCCGCATTGGTTTCGGTCTTTGTTATTGCCAAGTGGCAGTGGCAGAGCACAACGGTTGAGGTGATGCTGGAGGCTGGAGCTCGAGCCTGCCAATCTACTCCTGCCCTCAACTCCCCCTCTTCCCTCCCCCGACAGATAGAGTAGCTGCTAGCGCTATTCCAGGACAGGCTGGCTTCGATTCTGTATGCTTAGCCTCTTTAATGTATTGTCCGGAAAAAGTGCCTTGTATTCGGGTGGGGGTGGATAGTAAGGTCTTTTTGTATAAGATCAGCAAATCACTAGCATGCAGATATTGCATTATGAAGTCGTTTAGCATTTACCTATAAACAGTTTCTTGCTGCAATGCAAAATACACCTGAGACTGGCCCCACTGCTTAGAGATAAATCCTGACACATAACATTTTCATAAAGCAATTCTTTATTAGCCAATGGGGGAAGTGATTCCCTGGAGGAGGCCAGTAGTGACTGATAATACTGTTTTAATTACTTGTAACTTCAGACATTTCCTTGCTACTTGTTATTGCCAGTTATTCATATTTCAGAATAATTAAAAAACATATAATGTTGGAAGAATAAATATAAAGATATAGTCTGTAGTCGTCAAGTGTTAATCTGCTATGTGTACCAAAGTGAAGCACAAAAGGTATACAAATGGCATACTGTTTCTGTCTATATCAAAAATGTTGAAAATGCAACTTAAAATAGAATTTTTTTTTAATTAACTGTAGGAAGTGGCTTTAGCTGCCTCTGAGTATTGCTGTTTATTGATATTAGGCATTTTGTATAGTTTTAACTTTTCAAATGATAATTTTGTTGTTTTATTATATGGTAACAGTTGCCTGTGTTTTCTTAGTTTTTATCAGTCTGTGCATAATTTCCTGTTTAATATATGTGTAAAAATTGTAAATGTGATTATAGGCATACCTTATACCTCTGGTATATGTAGCATTGGCATAGAGTCACAGCAGCAAAAAATCATTCTACATTTCATTTCATTTTCACAAGAAAATTATGTTTCACAGAAACCAACAAACTTGTGCATGGTTATGAAAATAACTCGGGGTTTGTGTCAAAAACACTGTATAGAAGATACTATATAAAGGTTGTGCTCAGTTTGGATTCTTTTTTTCCAGTGGAGTGCTGTGAAGAGTCAGGACATTCTTTAAAAATGTCATTTGGTTATTGAGATTGAAATATGACATTAATTCCAGACATCCATTGTGTGAAGTGCAAATTTTCTTCATGAACTTTATTTTATTTATTTTTTTATTTTTTTTGCTCTACCAAATGTGCACGATTGATTAATTGGTGACTTAGTGGGTGAAAATTTGTCTTTACTTGAATTTACCCAATATTGTACTGGTTCAGTGTCCAGGGTTGCTCCTACATGCGTCTATGCTGCTAAATAGGCCATGGTCCCAAACAAACCTATACTGGATTAAATGGATCTCATAGGTGGATTTAGATGTTCCCACATAAAATCTTGCCTTTCCTTTTTCCACCCAGTAAATTGTTAGTACTGTATAAGGAAAATAATGGTATGATGGAAAGTAGTATATTATGAACCTCCAGATCTTGCCTTAATATTAACTTGGGCATAAAAGTATTTAGTGAATAACAATAAAAAAAAAGTTTCTTTTTTTTTTTTTTTTTTTTTTTGCTTTAGTCTGTTTGTTGTTTTCAGTTTTATTGTTGTGACCTGTGGTTATCATATTTCAATATAATTTTTTTCTGCTCTTGAGTTAAATCATAGTTTTCTTTTGACTTTTTTGTTTTTATTGGTCTGTTTTGAGAAAGCTAATTGAGCCTGTTTGCTGGAGTTGTAGATGTTTACTCTTTTCCATTTTCCTGACTCTCTTAATCCAACTATACTATTTGCAGAGGCATAGTGTGTCTAGGTAGTATTCGCATCAGCTACAACACAGGAACTAGCCACAGATAAGGCACCACTTCCATTGTAAGAATTAAACTTTTGTTTGTTTGAAATTAATAAATGACTAGGACAGTCATAATGACTGCAACATGGCAATCATGGGTATATTGAAGCAGTCATGTTTAGTACTTTATTGCATATGCTTTGCATACAATGACTGAATTCTGCAATTCATAGACATCACCAGATGCTGAGTATATTCTCTGGTGATGCTCTGTGGAGCCGAAGATGACTTTTTCAGGGCTTGGCCCCTTAAGTTTTCTGTTTTCATCATGTTTAACAGATGAGGTGGTGTGCTTTCGATTTGGGCTTTTGTTCCTTTTTGTCTCCACGCTTTTCTCTTTCCATCACTCAGATGCAGGTTCATATTTGTCTGATCTGTCCACAAGACCTTTTTCCAGAATTTTAAGTACATTTTTGCAAACTATAACCTGGCCATCCTGTTTTTGTGGCTAACTTGTGGTTTGCATCTTGTAGTGTGACTTCTGTATTTCTGTTCATGAAGTTTTCTGTGGATAATTGTCTTTGACACATTCACATCTGCCTCCTAAATACTGATTCTGATTTTTCGAGCTGGTGTCTGGGGCCTTTTCGTTAACGTAGTGAGGATTCTTCGTCATCAGTAGTGGAGGTCTTCCTTGGCCTACCAGTCCCTTTGCGATTACAGAGCTCACCAGTGTGTTTTCTTCTTAATGATATCCCAGACAGTTGATTTAGATAATCCTGAAGTTTTACTGATGTCTCTAATGGTGTTATTCTTGTATTTCAGCCTCATAATGACTTGTTTGACTTTCATTATCAGAGCTCTTTTCCTCATGTTGAACAATGGCAACTATAGACTTCAAAGGATAAAAGCAAGCCTAGGTATCTTATGTCAGCACTAATAAAGCAATGAAACACACCTGAGTAATCACAAACACCTGTGATGCCAATTGTCCTAAAAATTATGGTCCCCTGAAATTGGGGGGAGGTAATTGCATGTATAAAAAGTGTTGTAATTTCTACATGGCATGACCCAAATGTATGCAAATATCCTTAAATTTAAGTCTATAATGTGCACTTTAAGGGCGGCATGGTGGCACAGTGGTAGCGCTGCTGCCTCGCAGTAAGGAGACCCGGGTTTGCTTCCCGGGTCCTCCCTCTGTGGAGTTTGCATGTTCTCCCTGTGCCTGCGTGGGTTTCCTCCCACAGTCCAGAGACATGCAGGTTAGGTGGATTGGCGATTCTGAAATTGCCCCTAGTGTGTGCTTGGTGTGTGTGTGTGTGTGTGTCCGTCCTGCAGTGGTTCCTGCCTTGCGCCCTGTGTTGGCTGGGATTGGCTCCAGCAGACCTCCGTGACCCTGTGTTCGGATTCAGCGGGTTGGAAAATGGATGGATGGATGTGCACTTTAAGTACATCTCACTTGTTTGATTCGTAAGTATGAACTGTAAAGTGGAGGGGTAAATAAAAAATGTGTCTTTGTCCCTAACAGTATGGAGGGCACTGTATTTATCCACATGCTGTGCAAAGCATGATTTATGAAAAAAGAAATAATCATTTTATAATCCAGAAGGATATACTGAGCTGCTTATGTTTAGGCCAAAGAGTAGGGTCGGAAGGAGTGCAATGTGGATTACATAAAAGAGCTACAGTATCTTTTCTCTTCTCTCTCTCATGCCAAACTCTCCACTGCTTTCAGTTTATTTTTTTGTTTGTTTACTTTTTTCTGGTGACTGAAAAACTAAGGCATACAGTATCATGCACACCTGTTTCCTGTTGATTCAAAGGTTCAGCTAGTAAAAAGACTCTCGCACTGGACAATGTTTTACCCCAGGTGAATGAGTGTATTTATTCAATTATTTTTTTCTCCAACATGTTCATATTCTGTGATAATAATGTTTAATCACTGGATATGTAAATAACTGTTTTAAGTACTATTTCCTTGATGTGTTTTTAATATTGACTAAAAGGAATAATGTTTTATGGTCACAATGTCCCTTTAATACAGTCAAAAAAGATTCATAATAGATTAATAGATAATCTATTATGAATCTTTTTCGACTGTATTAAAGGGACATATATATAATACAATCTATCATTTAATCACATCTGCTTTGAAGTTTATAGATTGTACTAGGGATTGTGATGTTGCAGGCTAAACATCCCCCATAATTCATTTAATAAACATGAAGTACATCATATCTTGACACCACAGAACTGACCTTACACTCAAATTACAGTTAACCATGCATTTTACTGCTCCCATGAGCCTGGTTTTAATGATTAATGATCACTGCAAATAATAAGCACTCCAGTTTATTACTTTTTAGTTTGCACAAGTATGGTAGGTGCATGTTATTACTTCATCTCTGGCAAGTAGAGTTGTTTTAATAACTATTCTTAAACAATTTCCTAAATTTCAATTTCATGCTTAACACTACTTAAATACTCCCATTTATTTTTGAAATATTAAGAGGTTTTCTTTTTAATGATTGATGACTTACCCTTTTTTACCATACAAAAGAAACGATGACACTGTATATACAGGTCATGGGTATGTGAGAGAAGGCAATAATGTAGCTGATCAGAAAACAAATGCATTTATTCCACTTTACAAAAGACCCCTTGCAGGGTGACATTTATTAAGTAGTTGAGTGTCTGTAGCAGAGGTTAAAGGTGGTAGACCAAATGGTAAAGGAAAAGATAATCTGGGATATTAGTAAAACTTCTAAAATGCAGTTTAGTTTCATCCTTGACAAAAGATCAATGGAGGGTATTTTTATTTGCATTGGCCTAAAAAAAAAAGTGGGGACAAAGTTAAAGAAACTGCAAAATCAATGTATAGATTGAAGTTTTGGGTGCCATGAAAAGGATGTGTGATTAACATGTGCAGGGTACAAAGGTTCATCCTGCTCAATTTCAAATGTGGTTTTCCCAGCAAAGCCTGACGCTGACTATACTAAATGATCATTTAATACAAACAAAACATAAAACTATTTTTTTCTTGTTACTTGTTCACTTGATGCCACTTTGCTTTTGAGGTGGTACTGTAAGAGGAACTACCTTTCCATGGTGCATTTCCCAAAAGTGAACCTGGTCTATGTCTGGAGACATAGCTTGTAGCAGGACCTGTAATGAAGTATTAATTTGTTTGAAAAAATTAAACTGTGATTTAAAAATTCTATTAAGTAAATTTCTGTGTGAGGTAAATGATGCCATCAAGAAAATCATTCATGAGCCGTTTTCACAATAAATATTTATGAAATATTTTATTAATATTCTCACATTGTAGCAGGTTTTGTAGTGAGGTTTAACAAAATGAAAATATGTTCATCCCAGTTTGCTTTGTCTGGCAAGAACACTAATTTATTTTTTTCTCCCGTAATATTTATTAATTTCGCTTTAAATGATACAAAATTTGCTCTGAGACATTTATCGCTTGGAAAGAGGACCAATGGGTTTCTAATCTCATCATTTGTAGAGATGAACATTAAGGACACTGGAAATACTATGCCATTTATGTAGAATACCACAGTAATAGTTTATAATGGAATTAATTTGATTTATATCTTTTTTTTTTTTGCACGGTCTTTATTGCCTAGCATGCACATTTTTTTTTGCTGTTTCTTTCCTTTCTGCTCTGAAATATTTTATTTATGCAAATTTTTTTATCAAGTTAATAAGTTACAGTTCTGTGTAAAGCTAAGTAAAATCTATTCTAATAAAACTTAAATTTGATCCTATTAAAATCAAATGTTGCCATAGCAGCCATTAAGCCATCCTCCTTAACTGTGTATCTGTGGGTTACTTGAGCACTCAGTCGGTTTTTAGTGCTCCTGTAAACAATGAATTGCAGATGTTTTCCATGATCCAGTTTCATTAAAATTGCCTACTTACCCTTTATTTTCCTTAATGTTTTGTTTTTTAATCCTCCTTCATCTTACAATGCAATATTAAATTATGAATTAAAGAGTCATATTTTCTGGCTTTAGCCTTTCCCTTAGCCATAAATCCTGATAATAATTTTAGGCTTTATAATTTTCCAGAAATGAACAAAATCATCCAAATGGCAATTTACAAAGTTCATATGAGCATCAATGGTCTTTTCTTGAGAGCACAAGTGTTTCTGCTGGCTACCCTCTCACAAACAGTGTTGCTGTTTAACTGATGTTGCATTGCAGAAGTAAGAATGTATATCTGGAGATCCTAGGTGTGGTTTGGTGGCAACTGGGCGAGAGGACAACCCGGCGAAAGACAGTTTAGCGAAGAAACAACTTGTCGAAATACAACTTGCCGACATCCTTTACCAGTTAGGTAATACTGTAGTTGGGTTCAAAGAGATTTTTTAATTATATTTAAATGACAACGTGATTTAAAATGTTGAAAATAAATTTATATAATTGACGAACGAACTTTATTCTGCAGATGGAACAAACTCTATCTTGCATTATCTTCTGCAACCAAAATTGCTAATCCTTTATATAAATTATATTGATTGTAATCATATGACAACGATATTTAGATTACAAAAGGTGACCTGTGAGTACGGCTTAAGGAATATCTTTACTCTCAACGTATTGGGACTCTCATAAAGCAGATGATTCTGTGGGTTTTCCGGTGCCCTACATTGTCATTTAAATATCATTATAAAATCTCTTTGAACCTAACTGGTAAACAATGTCGCCGAGTTGTCTTTTCACCGAGTTGTCCTTTCGCCAAGTTGTCTGTCACCCACTTGTGTTTTTGCCAAGTTGTCTGTCGCCCAGTTGCCCCTGAATGCCTAGGTGTAGTCCTGGAGCAAGGGTTTGCTTGTAGTTTTAAAGTTTCAAAAGACATTTTAAAAATGTCTTAAATATGTTGTACTTATAGGCAGTTAGTTTTACAGCTTGCTAGCTTGCCAATCACAGATGATTGAATGTCCAGTTGGCACAGTGGTTCTCAACATTCACCCTCTCCTGTTACTGAGGGGCTGCAGCTCTAGTTACCAACAAGCTAAGTGGGCCCTGCAATAAGAAATCAACATTTCCTTGAAAAGGGCACTAAATGTTAGTCTTACATATAAAAAAGTGCATATATGTTTACCTAGTAATGACATCAATATTTGTGAAGGATCGTCCATTGACTTTCATGGAGTTGGAAGAAGAAAGGACAAAAGAGTAATAATAGGGGTGTTGTTCGCATACAACCATAAACAAAGGCAAAGAAAATGTAAGGGGACAGGATGGCAAGTTGGATTCTATGCAAAAAAAAAAAAAAAAGAATTTGTAGATGTAATCCTTTCTTGTAGAAATGCTGAGAAAAGTTTGTTCACACAATAACTTCATAATTAAAATGTACTGTAACATTTAAAAAGTTCCTAAGTACTTTTATAGTCTCTTAGTTTGCAACATTCTCATTTTCATATTACTCAAGCAGTTGATATAAAGTCTGCAGGTTTGCTTTTGGTTTTGAAAGTACAGATCTTGTACTCTGGAACATGTCAGCCATGTTTTGAACCAGCAAACACCTAATATTCTGATTGAACCTAAAGTACTGTTCCTCACAATTTTAATGCAGTCTATCCCAGCATTTCCATGACAATACTGTAAAAACCAAAGCCACAATCTTTTGGGGCTAATGGTAGAAAAGCTTGCCCTTCAGACCTCTGTCTGTCTTTAAATTTCAATCAACTCTCCATTCATATTTGTTAACCCTCTATTTCCAGGTGTGCATCACAGGACTTGTGATCACTACAGAGCAGCAGTGAATACAACAAAGCAAAGATCAACCTCAAGCACAGCTTAACAGTGGTCGAAATAAAGCAAGTCTGTGTTTCTACTGTGAAGGGGAGACTTTGTGCTGCAGGTTTGACAGGGCAGTGATAAGTGGCAGTAAGAAAGCCATTCCTTAAAGGACAAAATATGAACTTGAACTACTGGCTTGTTTACTACAGACTGGACAGAGTCTTCTCTTCACAGTAGAAATTGAGACTTGCTTTTTTTCCACCACTGTTAAGTTGTGCTTGAAGCTGTTGTGCTGTGAGATGCCTACCACACAAGGCGGTGACCCTCACAAATTTGTCTTCTGATTGGGTTGTGACTTTGGGTCTGCCAGATCTCTAACTATCAGAGTTTCTTCCTGTTTCCAATTGCCTTTGGATTGTGGTGGACACTGACACTTTTGATTTTTTTTTTTTTCTCTCTAAGTGAAAGGCCTACACTTCTAGTGGTAACAATGATTTGTCTCATTTTATTTGTTAATTGCCATTTTCTCATGACAAGCTGGAATTTACAGCTTTCTACAGTGTAATACTGTCCAAGTAGTACTTCAGAGGGTATAGTAACAAAGCCTGTTCCAACTCTGCTTTAAGACAGACCGAGGATTTTAAAGTAATCAACACAAGTTGAGACACATGTGCAAATTGTTTATTTCAACTTGCCAGGCTTAATTTACTTTAATTGCTGTATAACATCTGTAGGTTGTAATCTATTAGTTGTTCCCTGAAGAAGGCCCATTTGTAATATTCTGAAATGTCCTTTTTCAGTTTTTGTTAACCTAAATGTAAAATTTAAACTTCTGGCAGTTTACTTGTTATCTTTTCACCATTTTAGGTCATTCATTGCATTTCAGCTGATTAAATTTGAAGAAACAAATGGAAAAACTGAGATGTTCTGAAACTTTTGAACAGTAGTGTAAATACATATATGCTACTTTAACTGGTAATTCGCTTTGCAAATTTTCATTTCCTGGAATTTAACCTGAAAATTATTATTATAATGAAAACAGCAGTGTTTGAATATGAGTTGCTTTCCTGTATTGTTTTGTTGTGGTGTTCTTGAAGATACTTAAGAAATGCCTACATTTAAATGCATATGTCACAAATCTCCTGCACATTAAAGGTAGGTTATTACACATAATGTACATTCTACACAGAAGGGGTGACCTACTTTTGTATTTTGCAGATCTGAAAAGTTCCCCAGGCCTATACCCTTTGACAACTCAGCGATCCTTACCTGGAACTCCTATTTCCCTCAAGCACTTTCCAATCGACCTGCGTACATCAATGGATGGAAAATACAAGGAAATTGCTGAGGTAAAATAAAGTAAAAATTGTGTGTATGTAAAGAATTATTATTAAAAGCCTTTGAAATTGGGATACTACCTTTTCCGTGGCGTGTCTTGTGCAAAGTCTTAGTGTGTGATAAAGCAGATTAAAGCACCACAAAACTATTTTTTATTTGTTTATTTATTATGCATGATGAATCACCCTTGCTGAGGATATGGTAATAAAATAACCGAGCATAATGTTTTTGAATGAGTAAATTCACTGATATGAATCAATGTGTAAATATGTGGTAAGAATATGCAGGTTCCATATAGAACCTGGTACTGTGTGGCAGGAATGATAGCTCTGCACTACCACTTGATTAAACTTCGGTGAATTGGCATCGTAAATTGGCTCAAGTGTATGTGTGTGTTCGACCTGCGATGGTCTCTTACCCTGTCTGTTCAGTTCTTGTCATTTGATGTATGCTGTGCGCCTGCTCAATAGTCTCTCTCACTGAAGCACACTGAAGCTATATAAATCTAGCAGCAGCAGGCAATATCTTTGCGAAATAAAGAAGTAAGCTTCAATATAGTAAAAGAATATAAGCGATCACAAGTTTGCATTTTTCAGCTATTATTGTCTAGAGGTCTACAGAATAGAGATAGTAATTAAATCTGGGCATCAACATTCAATAATGTTAATAATGGTGCTTGAGAGTGAATCCTCACCCCTGGAGCTTAATGGCTGCTGTGAAGGAAGATGAACAGCAAAATTGGAAAAGTGAAGTATAAAATGGCTGAAGTATAAAATGACTGAATCTCACAAGAATTTAGATTTTTGCTTTTCTTTTAAAAACAACATGGATGCGCTGTTTTACATTATGTGTGCAATCTTTTGTGTCTTGAAAAATTGCTATATTTGCAAAGTTTTAAGGCTTTTCTCTCTATTATAAAAAAAAAATCTTGGAAGGTTGGAAGAAGACGAGATGTGATTTTCTCGGAGAGACACTTTCACGTCCCGTGAGACGAGTCTTTGTGCTAAGAGATTTAACCACGCCTGGAGCCGGAAATAAAACAAAGAGTAGATGACAAAGTAGAACGTCTTAAAGAATTCAAAAACGTTGGCGCAGTACACATGCAGAGCGGGTTAGAGATAATGGAAGTAGGAAAATTTGAAAGTCTCAAAAAAAGAATAGTAAAGATAGCATTAGCGCAAACAAATATCACCTTTTCATTACCTTTTCATCAATATCGCAATGAATTTTGATTCCGTGTTTGTAATTACATCGTGACAACACAACGTACAACTGCCCGTGAGTTAATATTGTTTCTTTCTTTCTACAAGAAATGTGTCTGACAATAATGAGAAATGATTTCACTCGCAGGATTTCACTTTCACCAAACAACAAATCTTTTAATTCTCGTGGATATGCCTCTTCATTGAGAAGAAACGCTACTTTTACCTGATGGCAACATGAATTAGACGAACTGCAAGTCTCCGACTTAAAGTTTAAAACCAAACAATATATTCGATATCTTTTTAGCTGTTCCGTTATTTCACCGAGTAATAATTTCTGTTTGTTATCACTAATGCAATCATTACTATCATTTTTTGAGGCTTTTGAATTTTAGTACTTTCATTATCTCTAACCTGCTCTGCATGTGTATTGTGCCAACGTTTTTGAATTCTTTACGATGTTCTACTTTGTCATCTACTCTTTGTCTAAATCTCTTGGCACAAAGTCTCGTCTTGCGGGACATGAAAGTATCTCTCTGAAAAAGTCACGTCTCATCCCAGGCTAAAAAGTCTCGTCTCATCCCAGGATTTTTTTTATTCTTAATAGAGAGATATCTACTTTCAAGGGGTTCATTGTGCCAAACAATAACATTTTCAGCCTTTTGATGATGGCTAAGTTAAGAAACTAGAAATGGAAACTGTATGCTCCTTTTAAATACTGTATGATAACACCCTTCAACTATTCAGCTACCATGGTCCCATTTAACATTTTCGTTCCCAGCTAAAGCTGCTACAGCTATGAGTATTATCCTTTATTTTAATTATTAGTTCTATGGGCCATTTTCCCTTGACCATACCATACTGAGTAAGGATTCTTTGTCTAAATTTAATTTAGAATGAGAGAATACCTTGTCAAAAGCACAATGTCTATCTCTGCCAAACAAACGTTTGATGTAAAATGTCTGGTATATTCCTGATTCACTTCCCAGTGGGGACCATGCAAAATTTTACCTGTCTTTTTCATACAATTACTGCCTGTGGTCTGGTAAGTTTTAATTTTTTCTGTAGTTTTTTTTTTTTTTTAAATCTAATTGAAGATAATCTGAAAATTTTGAGTAATAAGGACACTGCCAACAACATCACCTTTCTATTGGAATAAAGACTTTCTTTCATGGAAGTTCCACTGTGTACCTGTATGTGTGCGTGTTTGTTTAAGTAGTACTGCTTCCTCACAGCTCCAGGAGATGGAGTTAAATTCTTGCCTGTTTGTTTTATTTGCACATTTCTAACCTTGCATGTATGGGTTTTTCTCCAATTACTCAGTTTTTCCTTGCACATGCCAAAAAATTGTGTGTACTAGATTAATTTATAACTTTAAATTGGCCTAATGTGAATGTGCCCAAAAATGGACTTGGACCTTTATTTTAAGATTGTGGAGGTTTGCAGTTTTCAGTTCTCTTTCAAAGCAGTCCATATGTACACAGACATGAGAATGAAACTAAAGAAGAAATGGTTTCTTTTATTTTAGTTATAGCAGTCTGTAGCTTCTCCTGTTTACCTAGTTTTAGATGTATTTTTATTTTCTATTTTTTTTTTATCTCTTTACCAGCCACCATGTTGTTTTTTGCTGGTTATGGTTTGTTTCCCTATTGATCAACCAGAGGTGCATTGTGTGATATCAACATTTTTTGTGGATATTGTATTGTTTGAGTAGCTTAAAAGTCAATTAGGAAACAGGTCTCTGCAAGTTATTTTTTTGACAAACATTTTATTTAGCTCTTTGAAATCGGGTGCCTAGTTTTAGTGAATGATCTTATGGCTTCTGAACTTTTGTTTTTTGACCACATATCTCTCTCCTCTCCTGGTTCTTGTGCCTTTTTCAAAATGCCATTTACTGTGGCAGTACATTTACACTCCTTTTAGAGTTTAATTTTCTAAGCACTATTTTATGCTGAGCAGGACAACAGTTTCTGTCAATATCTTTGGTTTTTGCTGATCTGCTGTGCTTAACTTCAGTCAATAGCCCAACTAACACTGACATCAGCTAAACCAGCTATATGCTCTTGCAGCCAAGTACAACTTCCAGCTGTATTTTTGTAAAACTCGAGCATTTACAAAATGAACCAATACAAAGAAGGACCGGATGGGTCTTTTTTGTTATCTTTTTAATCTTAATTATGGGGCTTTATTTATTTTTATCTTTCTGTGCATTTTGGGTAAATGGAAAAAAAACTAGAACAGCAATACTTCAACTGCAGTTTTGTCATCTGCATGATGGCACATTGTGAAAACAAACTGTGACCATGATGTCATAGTCTCATTGAAGTATTTCATGATAGCCTCCTATTCTAGTCATAGTCTTTGGCTCTACTAGAAAAGAAACACTTTTACCAATCTTGCCTCCCAACTACCTTTTTGTCTGATATTTAAATTATATGTACTGATCTGCTTTAAGAGTTAGAAAATGCTTGCATCTTCAGGTTGGTTTCTTCACACTCAAAAACAAGATTTATTGTTTTTTTAACAAGTCTGACATAAAAAGTAACAAACCACTAGGGATCTCTTGATGCCAGAATTTTCGAATTCAGTAATAATGCCAATGGAATTTTGTGATACTCACTACCTTTTGGTATCATGGCAAAGCAGAAATCCAATTCAATTTTGTTTAATTAAACTACCTTCATTTTTTGAAGTAAACAATATTGTGCCTTTTTCTGTAATACAATATAAAATATATAAATACTAACAGTGAAATTAGCCTTACAATACTGGTATATCCATTGAGTAGTTACCCAACTATTATTTAAGTAAGTAAGCACTCGTAATATCAAAATAACATGCTAGGCTTTAATTTAATTGTGTGGCAGAGATAGACGTGTGCCAGTGTAAGAACAAATAGATAGTTTATAATCTTGGGGGGAGGGGGAGAGATTTTAAAGAGTGATGTATCATGTACTACCTGATTTATCCCAGCATGTGCACACTCTAAATGTATTCACTGACAATTTCTTTATAGCAACTGAAAAATAATGCTTTAAATCCATTCTAAATATAAGAAATGAAGTTATGATATGTGCTGTTGAATTGGTGAATTTCAAGGTAAGTGAGTAGTACTAGGGTGTTGTACCGTGTTAGCCATTATGAATGTAGAAAAAAGCCAAGCAAAATGACACCTTTTATTGGTTAACTAGAAAGATTATAATATGCAAGCTTTCGAGGCAACTCAGGCCCCTTCTTCAGGCAAGATTACATCTTGGCTGAAGAAGGGGCCTGAGTTGCCTCGAAAGCTTGCATATTGTAATCTTTCTAGTTAGCCAATAAAAGGTAAGTGAGGATATTTTCATTTAAACAAGCTCTTTTAAGCTGTTTTGGTAACAATATGCTTTTAAAGTCTGCTTTGTCAGTGAACCAAAAATCAGTCCGCTAGGTTTGTAACATTTTGCTTTTGCAAAATTTTATATTTGCATCATTAGCTGGTTAGAAAATATTTCTAAGGAGTAATAGTTAAAGAATGAATCAAAATAATTCAAATTTCAAGTGTCAGAAACTTGTGCTGTTTTTAATTTTCCAAGTCTGCCCCTCCATTTTTTTTTTTTTTTTTTAATTTGTCCAAACTCTAAAGCTTCCTGTGTAAAAATAAAACTTGTCAGAATCCTTTATTTCAGAACTCTTGTTAAACAGCCTTTGTTTTGCTGTTTTTAAGATTTCTTGTGTGAGTGATCAGACTTTGTTATTGCTTATGCCTGTGTACAAATCCAGAATTATAAAATTACTTGTGCTCAATAAATTTGTAACTGTGATACAGCTTTACATTGTTCAACACACCATTCAAATAAATGACATGTGCTTTTACTTATTGGTTATGCTAATGGACATAAATTTGCCTTCAAATGCCAAACTACATGTTTCGGTGATTATGCAATTATATTAACACAGTACATTTCGTAATAATAGGGAGAAGTGCCTTGATCTTTGAAGCATTGAAACTCTAAATATTTTTGGTTTTACTGTTAACAAATTGAGCAACTCATGTCACCACTTTGTTTTAATCTTGCATCAATATGTACTTGCCACAACTATTAGTACTGTCATTCATCCAATATCCTACAGTTCTTTATACGTAAATGTGGATACCTACGAGGGCTGTCCTCGACCCTAAACTGTAAATGCTGATTTGAACAATAGATGGATAGATGGATGGATGCTTGGACTGCTGTAAAAATGCTCACTACCATCAGAGAATGAATGTGAAGCATCCATTCATTTACTGGAGCTGTGTAGCACACTATTTAAAAGCTATTAAATTCATTATTTTTTCATCTAATTTTACAAATTCTTGACATTACAAATATAACAATAAAAGCTCATTTGATGTTTCTGTTTCTGAACTAAATCCTTAATGGGATAAATGTGGCAATGATGCGAGCCTGTGTGTATGTGTGTTTTGCTTGTATTTATTTATTTTTTTAAGAACAAGTACAATTCCTTAGTGAAATATATGAAACAAACATGTCTAATAAGCTGGCTGACAGTGTGATAGGGCCGGTTTAAACTTCACACTCAGAACACATACGCACACACATCATGGCTGCCATGCATTCTCAGCGTTCATTTGACGCGTCCTCCGAGCACATCTTCAGAAATTAATGCAATTTATGCACAGTACCAGCAAGAAGTTTGGGGGGCACAGTGTGGTGAAGTCTGAACATGATGTCAGAGTCTCTGTTTACTATCTACATGTGACAGAAAGCCGCTATGCGGATCGTACAAGATCGATGTGCATGCTACGATGTTTAATGAATGGTTCGATGTGATGACGTAAAATGCAGACATACAAATGCATTCGTGGTGCTTTTATATTCAAGTGTCGCATATTCCCCATCGTAATGACACATTTTTTCAGAATGTACAGTGGCGTATTTGAGCCACAGAGAAAAAAAAAAAGTTAGGGACACAGTGAAAAGGTGTATTTTGTGATTTAAAGTGGAAATTTCGGCTTTAATCACGAAATGTCCACTTTAATCTTGTAGTTTATTTTAGTAGTTTATTTTATCATTGAAGTAGACCATCAAATCATGTAATTAATTGCTACGTGCTTCTGAGGCTTCCTCCTACATTGACCGCAGTGGCAAGCAGCAATCACCACACAGAACACATTAAATTTATGATATTCCAGCTCTCTGCACATTTAGAATCCTTAAATTTATACTTTATCACTTTCATGATGAAATACATTAAACTATATATATTACATTTTACAAATAAATCATTAACTTCATTTAAATAATGAATACTGTTAATAATTACACATGTGGAGGCAACACAGTGGTGGAGTAGTAGCACTGCTGTCTCTCAGGGAGTCATGTCCCTGATGTTCCCTGCCTGGAGTTTGCATGTTTTCCTAGTGGGTTTCCACAGTGTGCTCCGGTTTCCTTTCAAAGATATGCATGTTTGAGGGTATGTTGATGCTAAAATGATGCTAGTGTATGAGAGTTCTTATATTCACCTTGCGATGAGCTGATGCCCCATCCAGGCATTGCTTCTGTCTTGCGCCCGATACTTGCTGGAATGGGCACATCCCTGGATTGATGGATTTAATCATTAAACATCCATCCTTTTCTGAGATTTTATGGCAAGGTGTCCTCGGAGTTTAATGGGTGTTTCAGGCAATTCACAATGCAGCAAAGCCGAACCTGTGCTCACTGTGATATCATCTCGCACTGCCACATGGTGGAATCTGCTAGATTTACGTAAAGTACGTGTGCATACACAGTACAATGCTTGCATAGCAGTAGTGTCCACACGCGCACACATCACATTGCGTTAAGTATAAACCTGGCCTTAAGCCTCTGGGCAAGTAACAGCAGCAGTGAATGGAACTTTAACGCAGCAAGCAGAATGCTAGACCAGAAGAGAACTCCACTAAAACCATCAACAGTGAATGCAATTCTGTTCCTCCACGACTCTTACTAAATTAATGACTTCATCATAACTGTAAATAGTTCTGTGTTTGCCCAACAATTTCGTTCATTTGGAACAGCAACAAAAGTTCCCAGTTCACTACCAGTGAAAACGTATAAGACAAATGGCTTATAATTATCATTGTGTAACACTGCTTTGCAAATCTGTGTAAGTAAGTTGGTAAAGCTCTTACTGTATTATAATGCAATACATAAACTTTAATTTTAGACCTTTTGCTTTTTGTGGTGCAAACTGCCTTGGCTACAATGCTGTTCTAATCCCACAATATTTTTATTTATTGCACTCATCTCAGTATGCCAAGTAAATCGGGTTCGGGTTTCAGACTTACTAGATCAGGTCAGGTCTCAGCGTCTCCCGGTCGGGTCGGTTTCAGGCTTTAATTTCAGGCCCATGCAGACAGACCTCTATTCAGCGTTGTACCCTGATCAGAGAACAGGACATAGCCGACGTAACCAAACATAGTGAAAGGAACAACTTCCTGCGTGTAATGCATGTATTTCATGTGTCTACTTCACAAAGCAATTGTACTGCCAGTAGTTACTGTACTTTCTATCATTGTGATAATGTACATTTTTTCCTTACTTACACTGTTATATGGTGAGCTTTTTATTTGTATGCTATGACTCATTGGCAGCAGTATCCAGTCTTGCATATCATATGTTTCTGGAGTGTGGTAGCATATGTAAGATCCAGCAAGAGCAGAAATTCCTTAAGAAACAGCAAGACTTGAGCAGTTAGAAGGAGGAACCACATTTGGCCGAGCTAATTCTGGGAAAGAAGCCGATGACCAATGTGTAGGCCCAAATGGAGAAAATTATCCCGAAAAGAAAGAGCTAGAAAATACACTGCTTTCAGAGCAAGTCCCATTGGCTTCATGTGACAGCTTCTGAGGCAAAAGCATACTGGGAGTTTGGCTTGTTCAAAGAAGGAAGTTGGCCAGTAGCTCCAAAGTTCCTCCAGTTACCTTCGAAGGGAGCAGGAATTGGGTGACTACTGCATCTCTGTGCTAGTGGATCTACGAAGTACTGAGTTTTGACATTTGGGAGACATTCTTGAAAGAGGTACAGGAAGTTTTGAAGCAAGCAGTGCTAAGTTCAGACCTTGCCCCTGTGGTGTATCATAAAAGTTATTTATGTAGAACATTTTGCTACTCCAGAGGTTTTCAAAATCTTGATTGTCATCAAGAAGAGAAGGGAAGGTGGCCGAGTAATGAGATTTTCTAAAGAAGTATTAGGGAAGAAGACTTCAAAATAATTGACTATTTTGAAATATTTCCTAGCTAAATGTCAAAGAAAGATCTTTATCTTTCGTTTGCTGTTATGACAGGGAGTTTGATGGGTTTTCTCATCAAGAATGGCTTTGATTTATCAGTTAAAAAAGCAAGGGGTCCCAAATATATCTGAGTTTTGTGGAGTAAACAGGAGATGTGTCCTGCCTTATACGAGAAGCACTAAGAGAAGCATGGAAAAGCTGGGGTAAAGTGGTAGTGCTCTGGCTTGACGTGGCTACTTCTTATGGGTCTCTAAACAAATATTGGAGTAAGGGAACCACCAATTAGGGCCATTATGAATAACCTTACAGTTACCATGGAGTCTGTTTCTGGAAGCAGGTGAAAACTTAAAAGTACTGTAGAAACTTGTCTGATGGGAAAGGATGATGATGTTGAAAGGGGTAACGTTGTCAACGATTTCTACTTCTAAGTTCTTGGTCCAATACGCATATGACTTTCTTTACAGACCTGCATAGCTGGTGAAAAGTGGAGCCACTAGATTGCTGACTATGCTCCAAGGAAGCAGATGCTGAACAGCTATATGAATGCTCTTGGAGGCGGTTAGGTACCACTGGATTATAACTGAAAGAGTAATTCACGTATAAATCCCCTTCAGAGCAAAGATTTGCTTTGATCAGATGTGAAGAGCAGCAAGGCAAAGTAGTTGAATAAAGAGCATTGATCCTCGAGGCTGCAATGAACTGACATAACTAACCTAGAAAACCAAATGTGATTCTCACAGCACATTATTGAGACCACCTTGATTCCAGATGTTTTAGTCTTTGCATTAACCAAAAATGCAATCCCTTTGGAATTGTCAACGCCATTGGAGGAGATCTATGAAATTAAAATGGCCAGGTATAATGGACCAGTAAATTACTGTTGGACACAGAGCAGGAAAGTAAAGTGCACGTTGGCTGTCAGGATTTAGCTGGGCTTCTTTAAGCTTCTACAAAGCCCTAAGCATTCTGTTTATCAGTGGAGTAAGTAGAAGTAGAGCCATTTGTAGCATCACTGAGACAGAAGAGAAAACTTCAAGATGGCTATGGTTGAGAAGAAAATGATTTTGCAACATAATGCTGCTTGAACATGGCTTTATAGCCGGATTTAACCATGGCTTGGTTATCTGGGTGGGTACGCCTGATGTTGAAAGACATGAAACAAAGGATGAACCTGGGAACATCACTGAGGATGTATTCAAATACACTGTAGGATGTATTCTGACAGACCTTCACTGCCATAACATTTCTTTAGAGTGTTGGATTTGTAAAGGTTGTCATTTTTGTCTCTATAAACATTTTTTGCATATACTGTATTACATTACAATTTGTGGCTTAATGATACACAAAGATTTGATGCTGAAGAAGACATTTACACCAAAAATAACCAACTTTTATTCATTAAAACAAAATATTGAATTCATGAGGCAGAAGCATACTGGGACCTTGATCAAAGGAGGAAGTTGGCCAGTAGATCCAACATTGACTATAAGAAAGAGTGGAAGGAAGGTATAACAATACTTTGCATAAGTTATGCTATTTGAATTGTTAGTTTCCCAAAATAGCGTCTTCAGTGAAATGACACAGCATACCTTTTTAAGCATAATGTTCCACCCTCCAATTATGGATAAATCATACATGTTTTCCTTTAAAAAAACTGATTTTCTACATGAATTTAAATTGTTTATTATTTTACTTTAATAGTATTACAGTTATTAGTCTTGTATACTGTATCTGTTAAAAATATAACTGAGAGGATTGATTTTTAAGGTCAATAATATGAAATTGTAAAAAAAAATGTTCTCAAACCTAAATTACTTTAAATCCCTGTCCCTGCACTTCTGATAGCCATTTTAAAATTTAAAATAAATCGGTCTTTGTTTTATACATTTTTGCATGTACATTTGATTAAATGGGGTGTAATTTAATGGCATAGGTTTCTGCAAGTGTTAAATGAGTACATAAACTGACTATATGGAAGTTCTTTTTCATATCTACAGTTTGTAAGTTAATTTAACACTGCCAATTTTGCGGTATTGTATTTGTGAATGAGCAAATGTAGCATTGTGTTTGAGCGGTTTAGGAACATTCACTGTGGTGCCTATACCTTGCCACTGTTCACTTGATCTCTTTAGCATGTCCATACTGCTGTTTTAAAGCATCTTCCATGCTTAACCTGTTCTTGTGAAACTCTTTACACAGGAGCTGTTCACGCGCTCATTGGCAGAGAGTGAGGTACGTAGCGCCCCCTATGAGTTTCCAGAAGCCAGTCCTATTGAGCAGCTAGAAGAACGGCGTCATCGCTTGGAACGACAGATCAGCCAGGATGTCCGGTAAGGAGGGCAACTATTTAGCAGCTGTTTGCAAGGCCAAGCTTAAAGACTGAACTCAGTCTGTTACTCTCTTGGCAGGCGACTGAAAGAAAGATCGTCGCCCCTTCCCCACTCCCTAGTGAAATAATAATGAACCTTTAAGGTAAATACACCCTTTTATGGTACTAAAATGGGTTTTGTGGTCAATGAAAGAAGGGGTCAGATAAAATGATGCACATCAGATGGGAGTGAAATGTTGGCAGTGGTGAAATAGCACTCATCCCACACTACAATTTTCCTTTGCACTCCACTCAGAGGTGGCTGGGACTTTGGGGGATTTCATTATAAGGAAATTGCTGACTTAAGTTGTGTACAGTCTGTTTCATCTTCTCACTGCCTCCCTCACTGCTTTCTCTGTTTTTACAATGTCTGGTGTGTCTTCCTTCCCATGTAATTCTTTGGGTTGAGCCTGTGTTTGTTTAGGTCAGTTAGACTGGCAAAGATCTCAAATTTACCTTTGAAAGAAATTAAGCTAGCAATATCACTGCTTTCGTGAATGCTATAAATATAAGCCATGTATCTATGTACACCCATGTACTGATTGCAAAGTTATGCACCAAAATACAGATATTGTTTATTTTACAAATATATATAGTAAACATGATCGGCAAAAGTTTTCATGGTGATTCTGGGGCTTTTCATGTGCTTAGTTAATTGGAGGTCGAAGGTTTCTCCAAATTTCTAAGAACAGTACATTACATTTGCATTTAAAAGTCTGTGATAAAGCCTCTGACTTTGTGCTAATGGTGCCAGCTGTGTCTTGGAGTTTGACGGTATCTGCTGCTGCCCTGTGACCTTTCAAAAGCATCAGACACTTATAGCTGGAAAACATTTTTTCAACGTGCTACTTGATCGCCCTTTCTGCAGCCCATTTTTAAATGGCACATGTAGCACATTTGTTATATCCTGGTTAGCCGTTGTTCTTACTTTCAGTCCTCCTAACTCACTGAAGCAATTGGCTTATATCCTAGCCATTTTTTCTTTCAGTGGAAATTGTTATTTTATCAGGTGCCCTCATTCCAGAGTCAAGTCAATTTGTTTTGTATGATTCTTTTCACTCAGTTTAGGCTCATCACTATATCAAGTTTATAGCTAAAATACATATTATAAATTTTACAAACAGAATGGTGTACTCACATTACTTGTTGTAGCAGTTTTGGCACCTAACCAGAATGAAGGATAAACACGCAGTTCCTACCATTGTCACCTTCACAAAAAATGTTGTTGATTCTATTGGAAATGAACTTCAGTGAATTAATGACTATTAGTTTTTCAACTAAATTGCTTTTCCTAAATTTAGACAACAGCTTAATTAATAATTATATCATGGGCAGAAATGGATTAGACTAACCTGCTCTGCAGTTGGCTATCTATTATTTGCACCTCATTTTTAATTGGCAGCTGGTTGGTAAGCATAATTTAGTATAGTATTACACACATGACCTGTAATGAAAAACATGTAGAAGTTAATGATCCAGTGACTACAAGTACATAGAAAAGTACATAGAAAAATAAAACCCACACTACTTCAAAGTTTTGATATTGTGGACACTGAGAAAGAGAATTTGTGTAATTAAAAGATAATAGTGCCATTAGCAGATTTCTAATGTAATAATTGAATGGAAAGAAAACCAGCAGCCACAGTTAGCAGCCAAAGACAGAAATTACCGAACACTGATATGTATACAACATGTCAGGAGTTCAAATCCATAGTCTATCATTTTATATTTTTGAGCAGGTACCTTACAGCTCCAGAGTTCAAATTTAAATCCTGACCCAGACCTTGTTTGTGTGAATGTTACAGATTTTCTCCACTTTTTATAACATTCTCTTGGCAGCCCTTTTTCCTCCAATAAGTCACTCGTGCTTGGATAACTGGTAATTCTAAACTGACGCAGTAGTGTGAGTATATTCTGCAATACTTGGCATGCTGTTCAGAATTTGCTTATATCTTGTGTCTGTGAAGGTTGGAAAGGCTAGAGCAATCTATTTCCATATATTGGAATATGAAGTTTGGAAAATTTTTAAAAATGTGTAAATTTATATTATGCATTTTTCTGCTTGATTAATGGCCACAGAGATTGAGTTTGTGAAATGTGAAACTGCATTTTAATTTGTTTATTGTCTGTTTCAGAAAACATCTATTATTAATTGCACGTTCCTATATCAATTAAAGACAATGTTATTTACCTTTTATGTATCTTCATTGTATCAACCCGTAAAAACAAATAATGTAAAAAAAATTTTGGGTCGAGATGTGATTTTCTCGGAGACACTTTAATGTCCTGCAAGACACGGCAGTGAGACAAAAGGGCAGCTGCTGTACAGGCTTTTAAATGTTTGAAGCGCTGTGCGACATGCAGATCACGCAGCACGGCACAAGCAGCAGCAGCAGCAAGCCAGCTAATCGAGCAAAGAGGAGGTAAAAAAAACTATTTGTTTCCTATTGTATCACCATTTAAGAGGAGGTTTTGGAGTAGCGACCGCATCTCATTAGCATGCGTTCAGCCCCTCCTCTTCACAAAGTGAGAGGCAGAGACCCAAAGTGGCTGGCGCGTAGCTCGCCCTAGGGGGCAAAACCCCCTAGTACTTTTTAAAGGAATTCAAATAGTGTGACCAAGATTTAATGAAGTATCAGTTTTTAAGTCTAGTTTAGTTCTCTTGTGGTTGCTTGCAAATTATCACATACAATAAAGAGAAATATCATTGAAGTAGCTGTTCCTCATTATTATGTGCACCTGGTTCAGCTATTTTATAGTTCTCACTGTTTCTGTTTTCTAGACTGACAAAATATAATTTAGTAGCTGAAGTAACAAAATGCTTAATTATAATAGGAGTCCATTGAAAAGAAGGAAATGATTAAACTGAATAACTATAACTGTAACCCTCCATGTGAACACAGCTGCATACCAAAGTTATATATTAAATCTACCCAAAAGAGTTTTTAGAAGAGTTTATTATTTAAATCTAAATGCATAAGCTCTTTTCATTCTGTTATAACCCTAATTAAATGTCTGTACTGATGTACAAGTGTAATTATGGTAAAAAATAATGTAAAGATTTTCAATTTAGTTTTATTGTAATTGTACTTCTGTAGAACGAAAAATAATGTGTGCTAAAAGAAAACCATTAAGACAGTGCAGTACAATTAAAACTAATAGCATACAAGAGGAAGCTGCAAATGGAGGGAGTGGCTGTTTGGGGGTGGGGGGGGGGGTTTGGGGGTCAATAAAGTTCAGAGATCCAGAGCAAGAAAACGTTATTGAGAATTTAATAATTTTACATTCTTAGAAAAGAAGCTATTTCTGAGTCTGGAGCTGTCCTATTCAAATGGTAGCCCATGCGTCCCAGAATCAACCTCCGAGTTGTGCATGCCATGGTCCCGCCAGAAATGCAGAGAAAAACGGATAAAAACGCATTTTGCAAGCCTTCAGAATTTCATACATAAATTCCTACAGTAGTACAGACAATGAATTCAACACTCCTCGTAGCGAGCCAACATTTGACCAACAGTGCAGAGCGTTGTGTGTCTAGAGGTGGTGGTAGTAGTCTCTGATAGTTTTTAGGTGAAAGTTAAGTGCCGGTACTTTGTTCCACAACTCAGCCTCGAAATCTGGTCATGGCATTGACTACATATTAAATGATTATATAATTAATTGTATGCTGAGTCTTGATTGTATTCCAGTATCATCAAGTGAGTGCGAATGTGGGTTCTGCAATGAATCTAATTATTACTCCAATGAGAGCCTTGTTTCTGACAAGCACTGTCTCTGCATTTCTTTTCATACGATTGGTTGACCCTCCACTCACATGCTTCGATCCTGTGGATTCGTGGTTGTTACGAGGATGACGATCAGCCATTGACACTCAAAGCAAAGAACGAGTTAGTGAGACTGCATTTGATGAAAACATGCAAAATGTTTGAAATTTTCTTTAAAACGCAGTCAGCACTTTCTTTGATTTTATGCACATTCAGATGTACCAACGTCAGATATGACCAAAATGTTTATTTCAAAAGTGGAAATAATTATTGCTACTACCTCAGACTCTGTTCAGTTATAGCTTTTTTTTGCCTTTGTTAGATGTGACCAAATTTAAAAGGAAAACAATGAATAAACATTAAATTAAATAAACATAAAATGTTTTGCAATACATTCATTTGTGTTGGTTTAAAATTTTTTATTAGCTGCTGCTTACTGGCCACTGAAAATGTCTGGCCCAGCTAAATTTCTTAGTTTGAAGATCTGGCCCAGCTGAATTTGTAATTGAATAGCCCTGATCTAGAGGGTCGGACCTAGAGACACCTGTAGGGCCTTTGTGAGGGAAGGACTGAGAACAGTTCATAGCTGGGGTGGGTGGAACCACAGGTGATATGGATCCCTCTGTATAAGCAACGCTTTGTGTAGATGTCTTTCACAGCTGAAAGTGGGATGCCAATGATATGTTCTACGGTTTTAACAATTCTCAGCATGGCTTTTGGTCAGTGACTGTGCAGTTGCCAGACCACATAGTTACGTAACTGTTCAGGATGTTCTCTATTGTGCATATGTAAAAAGTCACAAACAATTTAGATGGCAAATGGGCTTTTTTCATCCTTAAGAAATGAAAGTGTCATGGAGCCTTCCTTCCCAAGGAGGAGTTATAAGTTGTCCCTATTAGATCCTCTGCGCTTTAAAGATAGACACCTATTCAACTTCAGTTTTGTTGTTGCACAGGGGGATGGGGACATTTTGTGGACTTCCTAAAGTCCAAAATCAGTTCCTTAGCCTTTCGGATGTTTCGAATTAGATTATTATTTGTGCTGTATGCTGCTAGCTGCTGAACCTCTTCTCCGTAAGCCTTCTCATTGTTATTGTTTGAAATTTTGCCCACTGCCTGTGAAGAAACACCACCCAATGTAGTAATTTAAAAGTACTTTGATCTGTTTTTATTTGCATGCACCATCCTTCTAGTAAAAGAAAAAAAAACACACCTTTTGTTACTTACCAGTTTGTTCCTCTAGTGCACAAGTGGAGTGGCTGTTGGTTGTCGGTCTTGGAGTGGACAGGGTGGAGTGTGTTTCCATGCAAAGGGCCGTCGGGTTGGGGCGCATGCCTGCTGCCTGTCGTGCTTCGTCCTGGCGTTCTTCTGGTGTGGTCATGGTGTTTCGACGCCAATCAGGGGCATAGGAGGATGATGTGATGCGGAATGTTGGCAGCGCAGGCGGCTCAGATAACGTTTACGCTAGGAGTGTGACTGGGGAGCGCCAGGGGTGTTAGACCCGAGTCAAATGATGGTTGATCCGGGATAAAAGCCGGTCTTTATGCCAGAAATGGGAGAGTTCAGATCAGACCAGGAGAAGGTTAATCCGTGAGCTGCAGGGTGATGTAACGACAGGGAAAAGGCAGGTATTCTGATTTGCCAGGACAAGTCAGCATTAACCCAGAGTTTTGATTTACTGGAGAAAGCAGACTAAGAATTTTTTTTTTTTACTAAAGATCTTATTAAAAAGGGGGTTGATCAAGTTGGATTGATGAAACAGGAACACAGTTGTGGGTAAAGACCGAATACAGTAGGAGGCTCAGCATGCCACACTTTGGTGCACCCATACTCAAAAACAGGGTAGAATGTGTGTTTACCCACCCTAAAGTCCTGGGGCCATTCTGGTGTGGTTAGTAGTCAAGTGTCTAAATGCATATGAGGGTATTTAGACCTAAGGAGTAGAGATTGTTAGCCAGCTTGAAGGGGATGACTATCTTAAATGAAGAACCACAGTAGTAAATGTTTTGGCACCTTTGCTTAAAATGTCTGTTACTGTGAATAGCTAAGTGAGCAGAAGATGAACTGATCACTAAAAGGCATAATGTTAAAGATGACACGTTTCTTTTCAGCATTTTATGCAAGAATAATGTATTGTTTTTGTTTTGTACAATTGTACGGTGAAAAAAGGAAATGGAGCACCATGCAAAAATTTGGGCACCCCAAGATATTTGAGTTCTCAGATAACTTTTCTAAGGTCTCAGACCTTATTTAGCTTGTTAGGGGTATGGCTTGTTCACCATCATCGTTCGAAAACTCCAAGTGATGCAAATTGCAAAGCTGTATAAATATTCTGGCTCCTCAAACCATGTCCCAACAATCAGCAGTCGTGGGCTCCTCTAAGCAGCTGCCCAGCACTCTCAAAAATAAAGTAACTGATGCTCAAAATGCAGGATAAGGCTACAAGAAGAGAGCAAAGCATTTTCAGGTAGCTGTTTCCTCCATTAGTAATATTATTAAAAAATGGCAGTTAACATGAATGGTGGAGGTCAAGTTAAGGTCTGGAAGACCAAGAAAACTTTCTGAAAGCTTGTTGGATTGCTAAAAATGCAAATAAAATCCCCTGTTTGACTGCAAAAGACCTTCATGAAGATGTAAGAGACTTTAGAGTGGTGGTGCACTGTTCTACAGAGCAGCGACACCTGAACAAATATGACCTTCATGGTAAAGTCAACAGAAGAAAACTTTTCCTAGGCACAAAATTCAGTGCCTAAAGTTTGCAAATGAACATCTAAGCAAGCCTAATGCATTTTGGAAACATGTCCTCTGGACTGATGAAATCAAAATAGAATATTTTGGCCAATATGTGCAAAGGTATGTTTGGAGGAAAAATGGTGCTGAATTCCAGGAAAAGAACACCTCTCCATCTATTAAGCATAGGGGTGGATCGATAATGCTTTGGGTTTATGTTGCAGCCACTGGCACAGGAAACATGTCACTGTTAGAGGAAAGAATGGATTTAAATAAATACTAGAAAGTATACAGTTATAAACTGAAGCTTTATCCTTGATTATAAGTGTTTTGACTGATGGATTAATAACTCATATGTGGTTGGTTTGTGTCTGATTTTGTCCAAGGATGGACTAACATCTGGAGTTCATTCAGGCCTGGGCCTGCACCTGATGCTCCTGAGTAAGGCTCACTGCAACCTTGTAATGAGTAAAAACGATGCCGAACAAGGTTGGATTAATGTGATAAAAATTAAATACTGTGCAAACCTCTTTATACAGAGTCTAATCCTGGGATTAATTGACACATTTGTGGGTCCAGGGCATACAGTATATTAACAAAAGGTGGAAGTTGGCCTTACAATTTCATGTATCACAACCTAGTACATTTCCTGATGGCTTACCATTTTCATTTGCAAACAAAGCAGTATATTTGAGAAGGCAGATCTGCAATATGTCACAACACACTCACTTACTGTATGCTGACATTATTGTAAGTGAACCAAACATAAGAGACCCGAAGAGTGAGGTGTCTGAATAGGTTGCACATTTTCACAAACATTTGTGCAAGATTGTTGCTTGTTGCAAAGTTATATATATTTCTACAAATTCTGGATATTGGCTAGGCTGTGAAACCAAGAGTCCGTTTCTCATCAAAAGTCAGTCGAAAGGGAAACTCTTGAGTTAATTCTGTCAAATGCAGCTGTGTGCTGTTTTCTATGTAGCCATTAACATGCAGCTAAACTGAAGCTTTTGCCACAAGCAAAATTGCACAGAAAAATGTCACTTTGTCTGCACTAGTTAGTAGAACGATGTATTTTTTGTTTCCAATGAACTTGAAATAATAACTTTGAAAATCATTTGGATATTTTTTTCTTTTTCAATAACTTTCACATCAAGCACAATTACAGGGTTTGTTAAATATAAATCTCAATGAACTTTATGTAATTTTTGGATTTTGACAATGTTATAATTTTGTGTACATGAAGTCATTGTGGCCATGTGAAAAGAAGTATATTTATAAATTTTCTGAATATTGTGAAGGTGTTTAGTTTAACAGATAGTGGCCATTATAATGTATTTTTTAAAAGATTTCAGCCAAAATGGGTTATACTAGTAGAAAAATGCATTTGTATACTTTGAGTTCCATCCATCCATTTTCCAACCCGCTGAATCCGAACACAGGGTCACGGGGGTCTTCTGGAGCCAATCCCAGCCAACACAGGGCACAAGGCAGGAACCAATCCCGGGCAGGGTGCCAACCCACCACAGGACACTACTTTTGAGTTTAATTAGAAAAATATTTAGCAATTGTATGCATACTTTATATAAGTACTTATTACTTGGATATCCTTTTTCAGTCTTGTGGCAGGAGTATATCATGTTAGTCTCAGCTAGGGAATCCATTCCCGGATGGGTTTATCCATTCCCGGGAATCCCGCATTTCATTTCCGGAAATCCCGGGCTCCCGGGGATGACACAGTGACGGGCATCTCACATGTGAACGGTTTTAGAATGACCGACACTTATTTTTAATAAAACTACTGCAATATGTTGACACAAATAAAAGACTCACCTTATCTACAAGCAGTTCATGCTGTCATATTAGTACATGTATCTTTAGTTGCGGTAATAAGAGCGTAGAAAGCACAACGTCCTCACAGGTGGCGCAGTGATAGTGCTGCTGCTTTGCAGTAAGGAGACTGGAAGATTTGTGGGTTCACTTCCCAGTTCCTCCCTGTGTGAATAGTGCTTTGAGCATTGAGAAAAGCGCTATATAAATGTAATGAATTATTATTATTATTAACGTGTCCAGCATGTGGTCGTCCAGGCAAGAGCGCACCTTTGTGCAGAAGTACGCCAGCCGCTGAGAAAGCACGCTCTGCCTCCACTGAAGTAGGCGGCACAATCATCAGATACTTATACACTTGTTCTAAACAACGCCCGCGCTTGCCGTTGCTCTGAAACACCACCATTTCAGCTTTTACTGATGCATCCAGTTTCTTGTTATCATTCTGTGATGGCAAGTTTCTTGGCACAGATAATGCGGATGCAACAGACTGACACACTTGCATTGCAATTTCAAGTTGCTGTTCAAAGCTGTTGTCTGATGAAGTGCAAGCTGCAGCAATGGCGCTACCTTAATTATTTTCAACTATAACTCTGTTATTTCTTGATCGATTTTTACACTTTTACACGCTATATATGTGAGCTTGGCCATTCACGTTTTCCCTGGAATTACAGCAGTTTAATTTCCGGGAATGCGGGAATGAAAAATGTCCGGGAGCCTGGGAATGGATTCCCTAGTCTGAGCCATCAGAGTGCTCGTGACTATGATTTAGTAGAAATGTCAGTGCCATTGAAGTGGTAAACACTAACCAAGACTTCAGTTATCTCCTCGTGGCATCATGTTGTATCATATTGTCTTATTTACTGCACACTTCTGTTGACATAAGATCTCGCAATAAGTTAAAATGGATGGGTGGATTGTACATAAACCTGATTGACTAATATTTTCTTTGCAACAGGCCCCATTAGCTAAGAGTGTAGACTATTATGAGAGAATTTGCCCCCATTGAAATATAATTTTATTAAAAGTATAATCAAGGTCAACAGTTGTATCTTAGTTGCAAATGGTTTTCGCTTCGCTCGCCAACCCCCATTTTTGTTTTTCCGGATACACACTTTTAAGATTTTTTTTTTCTTTGAATTGTTGCTATTTCATTAGTTTCACTTTTATTTCTGAACTTATGTAAAAACCAATATTTGGAATCTTTCGAGTCCCAATGTGCTGAATCTTTTTAATGAGGTCATTGAGACATGTGTTTAATGACTTTGTACCATAATTCAGGATAGGTTTCTCTGTTTGGAATTACAGCACAGACAAAGCAATCAACATCATCAGCAGTTAATAATTTTTTTTGCAAAGTAATCAATAGATGCATGTGAGGCAAACTCCGTTTTTGAAATTCTCTTGACTTCAAAGCCTTACAATATTTACATACTTCTGACATATCACCTGTGTCCATATATTCAATCTCTATTCGCCTTTTCATTATTTCTCCGAGTAATAATTTATCTTTCTTTGCGCTAATGCGATGTTTACTTTCTTTTATGACAGTCGTTTTTTTCTGCTTTCATATTCTGTATCTTGCTCTGCATGTGTTTTGCGCCAACTTTTTTTTGTTTAGTCTTTTGAATTCCAGTTTTCATTATCTCTAACCTGCTCTGCATGTATTTAGCTCCCTTGTTTTTTAACCTCTTTATGACATTTTACTTTGTTTTCTACTGTGTTTTATTTCTGACCTCGCTTTGTCCTGCTTTTGCTTCAATGACACCTGGTCCGTGGTGATTATTTTCCCTTTTTCGAGTAATAATTTCCGTTTGTTTGCGCTACTGTGATCTTTACGTTCTTTTTTTATACTTTCTAATTTTCCTACTTCCATATTCTTTAACTTTCTCCACATGTGTATCGCACCAACAATTTTTTTTTTTTTTTTTTTTTGAGCCTTTCGAATTCCATAGCTTTCATAATCTCTAACCTGCTTTGCATGTGTATAGCACCAATGTCCGGATTGGACGTGCTTTTTTTCAATTCCACTTGTTCCAGGCTGATAATTACTTTCCTTATTTTCTGAATTTGCACCTAGATTATTCTTTTTCTCTTTTGTCTCTCCGACACTTTTGAGTCTTTTTTCTCTGCGCTGCTTTCTTCTTCACTTAGTAGTCTACATTTCATCTATAACGTATTGTCCTTATACACTTTATATGCGCTGAGAGCCCTGGATCTCTGTGTACTCAAAGCCAAACAAAACACGACTGAGTGTGTTGATGCTCGTGCTCATATTTGGTTGCAAGTAGGGCGTGTCTTGCAAAAATCTCATGTTCTACATCATCGCGAGATGGTCCTGGGTCAATCTCTTGGCACAAAATCTCATGTTTAGCCACGGAGCGTCTTGCGGGGACCTTAATCTCTTTAGTCTCGTGGGTCTTTTAAGTGTCTTCCGTGATCTTAACATGAAGATCACATCTCGACACCCTACTGTTTTTCTGCAGGATTTTTTTTTTTTTATAATAAAGAGAAATCCTGGGACGAGACATGACTTTTACAGAGAGATACTTTCAACTCCCGAGAGATAAGACTTTGTGCCAAGAGATTTAACCACGCCCGGGGCTGAAAGTAAAAGACAAAGAGTAGATGACAAAGTAGAACGTCATAAAGAGGTTTCAAAAAGTTGGCGCAATACACATGCAGAACAGGTTAGAGATAATGAAAGTACTAAAATTCGACAGTCTCAAAAAAATGATAGTAAAGATCGCATTAGCACAAACAAATGGAAATTATTACTCTGTGAAATAACAGAACAGCGAAAAGAGATCGAATATATTGTCCGGATTTAAACTTTTAAGTTGGAGACTTGTAGATCATCTAATTCATGTTGCCATAAGGGAAAAGTAGTGTTTCTTCCCAATGAAAAGGTGTATCCGTGAGAATTAAAAGATTTGTTGTTTGAAAGTGAAATTCACATACGCAAAGTGGCTGGTGTGTAGCACAGGTCGGGGGGTTGGCGAGCGAAGCGAGCAGGGGGCAAAACCCCCTAGTAATCTTAGATTTTCAAATAGCAAGTTCAGTGGCCAATTTGAGAAGCATACTAATTGTCATTTTAAGCATGTTTCATAATGTTGTCACCAATATTTACAATGTATTGAAAGATGTGTCCCTTGATTCGCACAAAAAAATTTGAACTAAGACACATGTTTCATGATCCTGTAACCACCATGTTTCATGATAGTCTATTATTTGTATAGAGTGTGATGCTCTGCCTTCAGTCCACGTGCATATGCTGTAGATGGTCTAAATCTACTGTATATCATCTTGCAGGATCTAAATTCTTTCTCTTGTGTGACTTGCATCTAGCCATGATCTGTGCACCTCTGATGTCCCGCAGATAATATTTTTCTTTGGGCAGGTTTACTTATCTCAACTTTAGAGCTCTGGAAGTCTTACCGGAAGATGTTCACTGGATTATTGGCTATTCTTTGACCAAAGACTGTTTTGTAAAATTACAGAATTTAAGAGAATAGATTTAAGAGAAGAGAACTTTATCCAAAGATGGACTTAATACTTTAAATGTTTAGAGGCCATTGACATTTTTATACCCATCTCCAGATATACAGCATAATTTTATCACAAGTTCTGTGATTATCTCCTTTACAGTATATAGCAGTAGCTCAGACATGTCCTATAGTATCTGTTGTTACATGCTTTTATAGATAGTTGTACTTATTGTTTTTTTTTTTTTTTTTTTTTTTTTTTAACTAAATGACTTACAAGAAAATTATATGCTTATGAGGTTAGCATTTAATTGTAATAGCTTAGCAGTTTTCTGTCTTATTTTAAATAACCTCTAAAAGTGCAGAATGTTAGTTTTACTTTGATATTTTAGACCATTTGTAATTGATTACTATCAAAAAAAATCTACATATACTGTATTTAATTTAAATTGTCAACATAGAAAAATATAAAATGTGATTTTTTTATGTAATCTGATTAACTGAATATTCAGTTTACACTTCAATTTAAAAATGTTAAACCTACAGTATTTTTATTGTACTTATTAAGCTTATATAACTTGAATAGTATAGACTTAATGAAAGTAAAAAAAATATTAACCACAATATTTATTAATTTTTGTTTAGGATTACTCTTTACAGCTTTAACCTGTATGCTTTTAACCTGTATTTTAATTTACCATCCTACATTATCAACATTTTTGCAGTTTGATTAAACCTCTTTTACAATGCACTGCCCCTGACAGCATCACTAAAGCTATTTGGTTGGTCCTACCATTGATGATACATATGTTATATGTGCATTTTTAATGTAAATGTAATTCTAGGAAGACAATTTAACAGGTGTCACATAAAGATTATACAAAGTATTAACCAATGTTAATATGTATATAATGTTATTTAAAAATGAAAAGAAGTTTCATTATCCATTTTAGATATGGAGAAGGCATTTGATAGAATGCTACGAGAGGTATTGAGCTGGGATTGAGAAAGTAATGTCTGTGGTGATATCAATATATGATGCTGTACAAATGATGGTCCGGACAGCAGATGAAAATAGCAATAGGTTTGTCATGAATGTGGGGTTGAATCAAGAATCCACACTGATTCCATTGCTTTTCAGGTTAATGATTTTAGGTTGACTAGAGAAGCATGTGAAGAATGACCATGGGAGCACTTGTACACTGATGATCTTGTATTGATGCCAAAGACTGAAGCAGAACTGAAGGAAAAGATATAATAAAAATAATCGAATAAATGTCAAATAAAATGGATGAACTGTCTGCGCTTAGTCGGGCCATGGACCATACATGGTCCACGGTTCTTGAGGCTGATCCTCCAATTACCTGTGAACCACCAAATTTCACTGAGATTGCAAAGGTGGTGAACCAGCTGGGGGGGGGCTTGATGGGGTGGTGGGGATAGTGGGGTGGTTGCAGGGATCTGTGGTATCCGGGGTGAACTTCTCCAGGCTGGTGGTAAGGCTGTCCTCCTGGCATTGCAAGCAATCTTTGCTTCCATTTGGGAGACTGGCATCATCCTAACTGACTGGAAAACGGGACTTGTCATCCCTATCTGGAAAGGGAAAGGTGATCGCCTGGATTGCAGTAACTACAGGGGGATAACACTGCTCTCGGTGCCGGGTAAGGTCCTTGCTAGGGTCGTCCTCAATAGGATTCGTGATCACTTGCTCACCTACCAGCGACCGGAACAGTCTGATTTTATGCCTAAGAAGTCTACCATCGACCGCATCCTGGCACTGAGGGTTCTCATGGAGCGCAAATGAGAATATCGGCAGAGTTTCTTTGTAGCCTTTGTCGATTTTCGCAAAGCGTTCGACTCAGTTGATCAAGCTGCCCTGTGGGACATCCTGAGGATTTGCGGGATACCCTCGAGGTTGCTGGATATCATGGCCAGCCTGTACACTGGTACTGTGAGTGCTGTGCAGTGTGGAGACAGGACCTCTGCGTTTTTCCCAGTTGATTCTGGGGTTCATCAGGGGTGTGTTCTTGCTCCTACTCTGTTCAGTGCTTGTATGGATTGGGTGTTGGGCAAGGTCGTGGGATCCAGCAGCTGTGGGGTATCTGTTGGTGAAGAAAGGTTCACGGATCTTGACTTTGCTGACGATGCTGTGATCGTTGCGGAGTCAATGGAGGCTCTGATCGGGGTGCTCGAGAGACTGAGCGAAGAGTCTTGAGTGTCTGGGCTTGCAAGTGTCCTGGATAAAAACCAAGATCCAGGTCTTTAATGAGCTCTTGGGCACAGCCATCAGCAGTGTGTCTGTTTGCAGAGAGAGTGTCGACCTTGTCGAGAGGTGTACTTACCTGGGCGGTGACATTCATGTCTCTGGTGACTCTTCCTATGAAGTCAGTAGACGGATTGGTAGAGCATGGGGGGTCATGAGGTCTCTGGAAAGGGGTGTGTGGCGCTCCTGATATCTATGCAAAAGGACGAAGGTCCAAGTCTTTAGAGTCCTGGTGCTTCCTGTCTTGCTATATGGTTGTGAGACATGGACACTATCCAGTGACCTGAGACAAGACTGGACTCCTTTGGTACTGTGTCTCTCCAGAAAATCCTTGGTTACCGTTGGTTTGACTTTGTGTCGAAAGAGCTGTTGCTCATGGAGTCCCGAATGAGGTACATTACCTCCATTGTGAGGGAGTGTCAGTTACAGAGGGTGGGACTGGACCGTGTGTCTGCCTGGGGGGTTGCAAACCAGGATCCCGAGTTGTTTCGTTGTGTAGTGGGTACGGCAACGCACTGTACCAGTGCATGCTCACCAACTTGACTTGACTTGTAACTTGTTCCACTCGAGGAAATGACAAGCTGGACCTGCTGTATTAAAATGTTAAAGAGTAATATCTTGCTCCTTGACCACAACGTAATTCATATTATTCCCAGCTAAAAGCCTGTTATTAGACAGCAAACTGTTACCACCAGAATAGTGAGGAAGTGGTGCCTGGAGGCTGAAATGGCTCTGAATGACTGCTTCCAAATGACAGACTGGGAAATTGGTATGTGAGTCAACTGAGGATGACATTGAAAAACACTGTCACTGCATCACATACTATATTAATTTACTGTATGTGTTAACAGAGTGGTACCCACAAAGACAGCATGCTGCTTTCCAAATAAACAACAACTAAGGAGACGAATGGTCCTAAATGAGAAAGAGAGAGCATTCAGATCCGGTGACAAAGAATGTCTGAAGGACATACAGCATCTGCTAAAGAAAAAGCTGAGTGAAGGAAAGGAAGCTTGCAGAGCTAAAATAGAAAACCGACTCACTCAGAATAACATGAAGGATATCTGGAACAGACCGAGTTGACTCAACTTGTGCAATCTGGAGCTCAGATGCTAGAAGGGGATGTGGACAAAGCTAATACCCTGAACCAATTTTTAATTGATTTTCCCTCCCATTTCCACCTTCTTCCAATGACCAATCTCCCAACACAATCTTTTCTACATCAACAACTCCTACCACATCAATTGCAGTGGCTACTGACAAGTCCACCTCTTGACAATCACTGTGGGCTCTCCATAATTGAACACCAAGTAAGGAGACAACTGAGGAAGATACACATAGGAAAAGCTGCAGGACCATATGGAGTAAGTCCTTGAGTTCTTAAGGTCTGTGCTGACCAACTTTGTGGTGTCCTCTATCACCTGTTTAATCTGTCCCCAAGGCTTCAGGAAGTGCCGCTGCTGTGGAAAACATCCTGCATTGTTACTGTTCCAAAGAAGGACTAATGACTACAGACCAGTGGCACTTATGTCTCAGATCATGAAGACCTTTGAGAGACTGGTCCTCTTGTGGTAGACCACTTGGACCCACTGCAGTTTGCCTATCGGACAAAGATTGAAGAGGAAGACACAATTATGTATCTGCTCCACAAGGCTTATTCTCACCTGGGCAAAGTTGGCAGCACTGTGAGAATTATGTTTTTTGATTTCTCCAGTGCATTCAATACCATCTAGCCATCCTTGTTAATGGGTAAACTCAATAGATACGCAGGTGGATGAGCCTATGGAGTCCTGGATAATGGAGACTATCTGTTGGGCAGACCACAATTTGTGGGACTCAAGGACTGTGTTTCTGATATGGCTGTGAGAAACACAGGAGCACCACAAGGAACAGTCCTGTCTCCTTTTCTCTTTACTCTGTATACCTCAGACTATAAATAAAACACCAGGTCATGTCATTAGCAGAAATTCTCAGATGATTCTGCAATTATGAGGTGTATTGATAAAGAAGATGAGACAGAGTATAGGAGTCAGGTGGAAAAGTTTATTTCTTGGTGCAAAGAGAATTGTCTGTACCTTAACATCAGCAAATCCAAGGAACTGGATACTGATATTCACTGCACCAAAGAGCCTCTATATCCGGTCACATTCAAGGAGTGAATGTGGAGGTGGTCCACTCCTACAAGTACTTGGGGGTCCACATTAATGACAGGTTGGACTGGTCTTGGAACACAGAGGAACTATGTAAAAAAATGGCAGATCAGGTTATTTTTGCCTTCAGAGACTGCATTTATTTAATATGGGAAGTGACATCCTTCACATCTTCTATAACTCTGTGATGGACCGTGTGATTGTTTTTTACACTGGTGTGTGCTGGGCTGGTAACATCACTTCAACAAACTAATTAAAAGGGCAAGCTCAGTTACAGTTCACACTCTGGACCTCCTGGAGATCGTAGTGAAGGAGAGGATTAAAACAAAACTTCAGTTATGAACAAAGCTGCACATCTTTTGTCTGACACACTAACACTGAGGACTGAGGACTTTGAGCAGAAGTGTGTCAAAAAATGCTACTGGGGCTCCTTTATACCGACAGTAATATGTCTGCATAATGCCACACTGGGATTGTGACAGCCAAATCAGAACATTTCTTTCTTTTGAATTTTTTTTTATCATTCCAGTGTTTTTCAGACCAAAGTGTGTGTGTATATATTTATTTTCAGGCTTATCTACCTATTTATGTATTTATTTATTTATTTAAATAGCTTCTGTAAAAAGCCAAATTTCCTCATGGGAATCAATCTAACTTACCTAGTTAGGAAGAGAAAGACTTCAAGGTAAATGCAGTAAAGACCAAGGTGAGGTTGGTGGTACAGAGTTTGATACATGGGTGTTTGACATGTGTGGTGGAGAGATTAGGAGAAACTCTGGTCAATGCATGGTTTATCAGAAGTGGGTGCATAAAAGTAGTGGTGTGAAGGGCAGCCTGCAGGCAGTGAGTACAACCTTTTGTTTGTAGGAGGCATAGAGAGAAGTGCAGATTGTTTATGATGTAACTGTAATTAAATATCAGCAGATTTTTGATAAATTGGGGAAAATGTTGCTACTTGGGTGACACGTTGAGTGCAGATGGAGGGCACATCAGTGGTACCAAGGGTGCGAGGTGTGTGGAAGAAATTCTGGGAGATGCCCTCCATTTTGATTTGTAAAGAAATTTCCCTTGCATTGAAATGGAAAGTTTATGAAAGCTATGTGAAGAGTGCTGTGCTCTATGGAAATCACACATGGCTAATGAAGACGGAATATCAAGCAAAGCTGTAAAGGAACAGAGATGAGAATGATTGGGTGGATGTGTGGCGTACTGCAGAGTGAGATGAAAACAAATGCTGAATTAAAAGAAAGACTGGTGTGAAAATGATAATTGTTGTGCTGAGCAGACTCAGGAAGACGATGATTGGGTGAAGAGATGCATGAAAATATGAAGGTGGAGGAGATGAGGCTCAGGGTTAATCTGAAGATGGTTGGAGTAGTTGTTGTCATAAAATATGAAAACTATGGGTCTCACCCCAAATGAGGCCCAGGATCAGATGAACAAATTTTTAATTATATTGCAGTTGTTAGACTTTTTTTAAAAAAAAAACAAAGTACACAATTTTTCTTTTTAGAGATTGAAGGAACACACTCTTGTTTTTTCCTGTATGTCAGTAAATAAGCTTGTATATACAACATGTGAAGGACTAGTGTAATTTCTTGTGTTGGTTTCTGCCTAACTGGCTGAACACTGTCGGAATAGGTTTGTGTAAATTTGAATCAGAGGGTTTAGATTTTTTTTTTAAAGGCTGGAAGTGTATCTCTGTCGGACATGAGCAGAACATGATATAATCCAGTAGAGAAAAGGGCACACATAAAGGAATACTGCCCTTCAAATTCTACTTTGCAAAGATTCAAATGAGTCCTGTTGTTTGCGCTGGTGGAAAATTGTGCAGCATTGCACCCAAATGCATGTACAATATATTGCCAAGGAACAGGTGTGTATTATAGCCTTCTAAAATCTTTAAATGCATCCGCTATTAATTTAGGGTTTTCTGTAGTTTTTTCAGTTAAGTGAGCAAAACATTCACTCGTTACTCTGTTTTGTTTTGACCTTGAATACTCTTTGACACTTTTGTTGGCTGTTCTGATCAGTAACTGTAGAGGATATTACATTTGGACCCTCAAAAACCTTTCATACTCTGGTATGAAAAAACAAAACCCCTTGTAATAATTACTTGATACTTGAGCACCTGAATCCCAAAAAAATCCCTCCTGGACATGTGCTGGAAAATTCTCACGGATAGAAAAGAAATATTTTATATCAGCAAAAAAGAAAGTATTTCCCACTAGGAGGTTTTTCTAGGCTTTTAGAAATCCATGTAAATGTGGGTTCTTGTTGTAACAAAAAACTGAAAAACTCCAGGAGGGTGAATACTTTTGTATGCTTATACACATATGATGATGTCATGATGCTAAGCTAGGATTATCCACTTCCTCCATTTTCCACTTCAATAAATCGTGAATCGCGAGACAGCTGGTTGGGATTTGTTCAAGCACGGAAATGATTTATGATGGTTTTGAATTACTTGGCAGTTTTCTGTTGTCAGCCAATACATTGCTAATGGCACTGGTGGATTTTTTGTTTCTAAATTGGTTTTCACACTGCAGTGTGTGTAGTGACCAGTATTTCCAGACTGGCTATTCCTCCTAACTGAATAGTTGCAGTTAGAATTTCAGTGGGTCAAATATTGATTAACATAATTGCTGGTAATTTGTATATGCCCATCAGTGAGATTCACAATTTGAGATCCTACAACTTTTTTTTTTTTTAATTTTAACAGAACAATTTAGGGGAAGGAAGCGTTGCCTAAAATCTAACCCTGACTTGTGCCTGTTTTTCTGAAGAGACAATGGGGTATTTTTGCTTTGCTTCTTTGTGAGTTGTAATTTACAGGATTTAATATTTCTACTCTTATTTTTTTCTCCTTCCATGTTCCCTGTTTTTTGGGTCCTTTGTTATGATGGTTTTGTAACTTCTCTTCTTTTCTTTCTGCCTTCTGTCTTTATCTCTTCTTTCTGATGCTTTGCCTCGCTTCCTGTTGCCTTATCCGCCTCAGGTATGAGCCCGAGATTTTGGTCAGAGCCAAGCAGGACTTCATGAAAATTGACAGCGCCACTGACCTTGAGTGAGTTTGTTTTTCTCTTTGTAGTTACATCTGGTGTTGTTTTCTGCTGCAGCTCCTGGAAAATTTCGGTTTTGTTAATGTGGTGCCATTGTTAAAATTGTTAACTGAAATCTTTTTTTAATACAAAAGGATTGTATCAGTAATACTTTCCAGAAATACCTGTGGGTACAGCGGGTAGGTATCTGCAAATAAAGATATACACATAAATGATGTATTTGATGGCTAGACTGACAAATTGGAAAAATTATTAAAGTGGAAATATTAAGAAACCATCTGTAGATTTGCATGTAATTTTTAAACTCCTACCTTTTCAAGTAGACCCAAAGAGTCATTAAGCATTTCTTGACTCGCCCTGTATTCTAACAAATTTTCTTCAAAATCTACAATTAATTGAACTCCAAGCCTAATTAAACCTGTCATTTCTTGGGTTTCTGTGTATACTGTCTAAACAAAAAAATAGCAATGTCTTTTTTCTATTAACAACACTTGTAAGATATTGGCATATTATTAACACATAAAAGAATAGGTTTTGTTGAATTTACTTGTTGCTAACATTTTTTTTACAAAATGTTTTGATTTAAAGCTGCTACTTAACAATGATCTCACAGGTAGAAATTAAAGCACTTCATCTGCTTCTGGAGAGGTTCCTTTGTCATTTATATGTCTAATCATTGTTTAACTTTTGTTTTAGAGGAAAAAAATTGAAGTCTGATCTTAAAATTAGAAGTTCAACCTGACACAAGATACTTATAATAAAAAGTTAATCACGTAAGCTGGCATACTTTCACCTGCTCTAATAATAAAATACCACTTAAAGAAATAACAAAAGTTAAACCTAGACTTAAATTTTTCTATTCAACGGATCATTTAAAACTACTCAAAGAAAATGGAAACCATTCACTGTACTGTATATTACACAGCGACAGCATATTTTATTGGACATAGTTATGGCATTTACTGCTTCACTTTTCAAGACGCAGTTCTGCTGCTGTATACCTTCTTAACAGAGCCATTTGTTGGGTAATTATTACATTTTTTAAGAATAGCTTTAGTATTCTGTTTTAATAGTTATTTGGTTATTCACACAAATATGCACATTTTACTGTGTATATGACATGAAAATTAAAGCAATAATGGAGTGATTTATAGTAGATTTCATGTAAAATCTAATAAAGTGCACAATACTGTATATATCGAAACAAAGCATTTGAAATCTCCTCATGATACTTCAGATTAAATTGTATATGCAGTTGTATTTGACACTCAAGATAATAGGTGGTGAGTACAAAGTAACCAGTATGCAATAATAAGGGCAATAATAAGAATTCTAACAAAATCATAAAAATTACTTAATGTATAAGTGCTCTGTTTCTCCACACACCTTGTTGTCTTTCAGTTTTACCTTTTATTAGTTTATATTTTAACCACATCTGTTTTTGCCAAACCAAGCTTATACTGTATATTTTCCTCTATCAGGGTTTCTTAAGCAGTTAAAGCTGAAATAAGATTTGTAGTAAAGAGTTACTATAAAATAGCCATGGCCATTTTCTTGTCAGTCTTAGGGCAGCTGTGACCTTTAAAGCATTAAACGACAGCAGGGATCGCTGTGTACCCTCTGTACCTCAGATACCTTGTTGCTTTCATCTACATCCCTTCCTGGATTAGATTTGAATGCTGTATTGTGGGCATTTCATTAGAAACACTAATTCACCCCAGTGACACTGCATGAAAAGGTGAACTCAAAAATAGAAATATCTGTGTGCACTATATGCGTATATAGTAATATCTTAGGAAAATTGGAAAATCCATGTCATTTTAGTTATTCCAGGCATTTTACAATGATCCAGGCTAACTGGGAAAGAAAATATTTTCAGACAGTCCTGGCACACTGAAATGAAACCATATGGTACCAAATAATGTTTAAAATAAGCAGTAAAACAAGAGCCTGACTGCCTTTCTGGGCCTGCATAAATGGCTGCTTGAATCCCTGTCTAAATGTTCACTAGAGTACCACAGGCAAGCTCTTCCTTTCTTATCCCCTGATTCTCCCACTCTCCTAAACCATGTCTACTTGTGTCACACTGACCATCATCCTAGGATCATTTCTGGGGTCAGGAACTGCCCTTCCTTTACCCTTGGAGAATATAGGGAAAAACTAAATTAATTGACTCCTGGTGAGTCTGCACATTTGAATCTTCAGTTACCCTTACATGCCTGTATCTCCATAACAACTATCTAGTTGTCTGCTCTATTAAAGTGACAGCGTGGTTTCACATGGTTCCTTAAATAGTCACCACTTCTGGCACTTCCTTCTTGAAACCACTTTCCCATTAGTCAAAGTTTCAGGCATCCCTGCTTACTACTTTTTTCACCTAAGCCGATGTTGTCAGTTTAATGCTTGTGTCCCATAGCAGTCTCTGCACTTCCATGGTGGAATCTGAAGGACCTTTCTTGCTGCCAGTGTGGAAGATCTTCGACGGGACCTAATCCAGCTCTGTTTCAATTGAGTGGTGCCCTTATCCCTGGAAAAAAATATACATGTATATATAAAATATATCTAAGCAATTTAACACAATTCCTCTTATAGAATAATGTAGAATAAACAGTGTAAGTGCCTTCTCTTGAAGCAAAAAAAGGAGGTGTGCCAACTTAGTCTAGCTTAAACTTCAATTTCCAATAAGTACTATAGGGAAAATACTTTGTTTTTGTGCTTTAAGCCATATGTAGCAGATGGAAGCAGCAAATCACACGCAAGTGTGAACACTAGAGCCACTTCTGAGTTAAACGGCACAGATGCCATGTATGGATGCTGATGTTTTGTCTTGCATCTATTAACCACGTTTTTTACATTATCATTCTAGAAATTGCATCCCGGGTTAAAAAAAATAATAATAATTACATTTCTAATAAGACACATTTTACAGGTACATGAAAGAAGAAAGTGATGTTGCAGTGGATCATGCCATTGAAAAGGAACTCATTCTTGAGCGAGAATTCCAGCGTGTCACCATATGTGGGGAAGAAAAATGTGGGGTAGGTAAATGTGTGTTTGAGGCACATTTCTGGATTAACAAAGTAAGGCTGCTGCCACCTCTTTATTATTCAGCTAGTATTTGTTTTTTGCATTTATTATGATATATTCTAAAATGGTTCTTAAGTTGTTAGTTTAATTTAGTTGGTGGCAACATGGTTACACAGTGGCTAGTACCACTGCCTCGCAGCCCTTGGAGACTGAGTTTGAAATACTGTCCCAGTCTCTGACTGTGAGGGGTTTGCACATTCTCCTTGTGTCTGCATGTTTTTTTAACCAGGTACTTCGATTTTCTTCAAATGTCCCAAAGATGTGTAATTTAGTCTGTTTGGTGACTTTAACTGGGCCCAGTTTTTTTTTTGTGAGTGTGGGTATGTTGGTGAATGCTCACCACAATAAACTGGTACACTCTCCAAGGTTGGCATGCCAAGTGCCACTTGGCAGGACTCTGCTAGTCTAAGACTCTAAATGGGATTAAATGAATTTGAAATTGATTGATGGGTGGTACAGTGTGTACAGTACCACACTGAAATGGGCTGCTCCAATAACCCTGCTCCTCATTCTTTTCCTTCCCGTTTTTTTATTTATTTATTTATTTATTTTTACCTTCAGGTTCCATTTACTGATTTGCTAGACGCAGCAAAGTGCATTGTGAAAGCATTGTTTATCCGAGAAAAGTATATGGCTTTATCTATGCAAGGATTTTGCAAAACCACAGCACGCTTCATTCGGGAGCTAGGTGACAAACCACCAGAATTGCAAGTGTATGAAGAGATTCCTGAGACCCCAGTGTCTGCAGGTAACACGGCAGCATTGAGATCAATTGTTGAAATGCCCCTTCAGCATCTAGGGCTTAGGCAATGCGTTGAATATACCATTAAACTGGGCCAAAAGTAGTTCTTGCCTCCTCACATTGGAAAAAGTCTTATGTACCTATTTAAGTCCAGGGGCAAAATTAAAATAAGAAATGGAAATATAAAATGCATAATGGCTTAAAAGTGTTTGTTCATGGTGACACAACAGGTTGCTGTTACATGATACAGAGCAAAAGTCAATACAGTTGTTTTAATTTATAGTATTACTATTTTATGCCTTAACACTAGAATTACCAGAGCCTACAAGAAAACTCGTAATTTCCGGCCCACCTTAAATCCATTCGCACCTCTTCATCAGCATCTTTTGTCCTATAAATGTGCCGATTAAGACAAGCAGCAAGCAGCCTGCTATTCCATCCCCCCACAGTCGCAGAACGTTCACAAAGTTCTCCCAGCTCATGCCTTGATTGATTATCTGGGAGTGAAGTGCTGGAATTTTAGAGTGGAAATAATAGATCGTTATTTGGAACACATGCATTTCATGTGTGTTCCGTTTCTACAGTAATCTGTGTAAACACATTGTTAAAACAGATACTTTTTCATATTTTAGTAACAAATGTTACAAAATGTAGGCATAAACTATAGAATGTGTGAAGCCTGAAGTCCAAAGATCAAATACACATTCACAAAAGGTTCAAGGACGATACAACAGCTTCCATGGCGTAGCAGTAAGATTTGCTGACTTGTAATCAAGAGTCCCCGCTTCGATCCTGACTGTCTCCTATATTTGCCGTTTTCAGTAGTGAGCTGCTGTTATTGTTAATATTATACAGTACACATATACATTTGGTTTGTGTCTGTAACAGCCGCTGTACATTTATAGGACTTGTAAAAGTTACCGTTTTTTTTTTTTTCACTTTTATTCTCTCAGTCACGACCATGGTGCATACTAAAGCCCCTCCACTCAGGGATCTGCCGCTGTTACTTTTTATCTGAAACTGGAAATAACTGTAAATGTGAGTGGTGTTTTGAGGCAATGGAACTGGACATTCTCTGATCTGGATAGATAAAAGACATAGGTATATATGATATTTGGAATAACTCATTTTATGACCTGTATAGTACATTTCAGAAAACATTGTGGCACAGATGCAACTTTATTCATATTATTCATATTCATTCGCATAACATCTTGTGGTAGTAATCACTGACTGCGTGTTTCGCGTGTTTTTTTTTCCTTCCCCAGTCTTGCCAGTCCCCACATGTTTCTGTATGGTGCTGTTTCTTTTGTACTCCAGGACATGCAGAGGAAAGAATAGTACAGAGGTCAGTTCAGCGCTATATGCAATCATCAGATTCAAATGTCAACAGTTTACACACACTCAAGAACTGTCCTTCCTACATTTACAACATGTGTACCTGTTGCAATATGCACACTTCTCTCTGTGCTGTGGTTTCTATTACACACCTGAAAGAAAGACAATATATGAGACATTTTGAAGAAATCATTTTACGACCTGAATAGTACCAATCAGAAAACATCATTGCACTAATGCAATATTATTTGAAAACGAACAGCGTCGGATCAGGTGTGAATTTATGCTGGCGCTGTTACTTAGAGTCAGATCAGTAGTGCAGCTGATTATTGTATGTGTGGCGTCTCCCCAGCAACGGATTTTATGTGCGCGAAAATAAATCTACTTTTAAAAGTCATCCTATTGTAATATCACGAAAATTCATATATTTAGGAAAACTCCTTCAACGACTGACACTTTACATTTTACCGGGCCAAGTTTGTTAATCGCAAATCTGACATCCTCAGAGTGAACACTTGCACAACAACAAACACTAATCCCACCTCTTTGGGGAAGCTGGTCTCCGCGTCTCAGTACCCGATTGGATTTTTCATGCATTATGTTTTAGGTCTTTCCTCATTTACCGAAATCCGATTGGATCGGCCGCGTGATATTTTATAGGTCCCGCCCTCTCTGTCTTGTGTGACGCGTCAGGCGGCCTTTGAAGCATCGCACCGTGCCCCGCGCATGCGCACTTCACCAGAAGACACACACACACGGACACATGGAGGCACACAGGGGTTTTATTAAAGAGGATAAGAGCAGCTCACTACTGAAAACGGCAAATTTAGGAGGCATTCGGGATCGAACCGGGGACTCTTGATTACAAATCAGCAAATCTCCCCGCTACACCATCATCCTAGAACCTTTTGTGAAAGTGTTTATTTGATCTTTGGACTTCAGGCTTCACACATTCTATAGTTTATGCCTACATTTTGTAACATTTATTACTAAAATATGAAAAAGTTTCTGTTCTAACAATGTGTTTACATAGATTACTGTAGAAACGGAACACACATGAAATGCATGTGTTCCAAATAATAATCTATTATTTCAACTCTAAAACTCCAGCACTTCACTCCCAGATAATCAATCAAGGCATGAGCTGGGAGAACATTGTGCACGTTCTGTGACGGTGGGGGGATGGATGGAATAGCAGGCTGCTTGTCTTAATCGGCACATTTACAGGACAAAAGACGTTGACAGAGAGGTGCGAATGGATTTAAAGTATGCCGGATTTACGAGTTTTCTCGTAGGCTCTGGTAATTCTAGTGTTAATTACATTACCCTAGAAACAAAGCAGGCTTCACTAATATGTTCATTTTTGTTTACATCCTGTCACAGATGCTCCAGTTCACCCTCCTGTATCAAAGACACACCCATATGAGAACCTGGATCCTAGCAGCATGCCTCCTGATATGGGGTTTGGATGCAAGATGGTAGATGGTGTAATCCATGTCTATAAAAGATCAAATGAAATGCAGAAGTAAGTACCATAATATCAATAATTTGTATCAAATAGAATATGAATATAATTGGTCCTTGGGTCATCCATGATGGTAATAAATGCCCATTAAATAATATGCCTCTTGCAGGCCATTATGACTTTGTGAATCAAATCTGAAATAAAAGCATCACTTTAGAATTAAAAGAATGATACTAAACATGATATCCTTACAAGATGGCTTACCGACTCTCTGGGTATAAATTCATAAGACAATACATTTTTAACAACCCTGCAACATTCAAAATATTTCTTTAAAAAAATCAAGAAAATGATAGTTAATAAATAGGTTGCAACACATCTGTCATTCCAACTGAGATAACAGTGCTTACTTCTGGTCAGGTGCAATCGAGGAGCAATAAGGAGATGCTTGGATGCTCACTGTCCAGCATAGTCCAAGTAGTTACAAGTCCAAGTAGTTCTGGTATTCTGCCTGTCTTTTATCGATTATGAATAATTGGATGTGTAGCAAAGGGAATCTGCATTTCTGCTTGAGAAATGTGATTGGTGGTATGCTTTTTTTAAATTCCTTTTTAAATTGTGGGAAAGAAACACTTGACCCCACCTTTACATATAAAACATACCTTCCATGTAGAACCCAACTTTAAAACAAATCTTAGTGTTGTCTATTCATTTTTTCTTTTCTTTTTTTTGTTTTAATTGTGTTAATACTTCTCTCTGTCTCTCTCTCATTACCATTCTCCGGGTGCATAAGTACATATTTTTCTTTATTGCCAAAGTGACACCAATAATATATGTAGCCTAACTGAAATCTTCAAATTTGTCTAGAAGAAAGAGAAAATTGAAAACAGCATTAGAGAAAGGATACATCATATGGAGATAGTTAGACAAGCTTTGGACAAATAAGACACTAATGTGTACAATGTTTATCTCAAATGGCGCACAACTTTATATTAAGATTGACCATGGCCCTTGGCTATCTATTTTCCTGGTGCATCTCTATCTACCATCCCTTAGACCAGGGGTAGCTACCTCCGATCCTGGAGAGCCGCAGTGGCTGCAGGTTTTTGTTCCAACCCAGTTGCTTCATTAGAAGCCAATCCTCGCCAATAACAGAGCTTATTTGATTTCATGGCATGTTAGTGTGTTTTAACTCTTTACCTTGTCAGTTCATTCTTAAATGATAGCTTTTTTTCCTTTCTAATGATACTTGTATCAAGTAATTTGATGCCTAAAACAGATGAGTAATTTTCAATTCTTCACTTTCTCTTCTGTTTCCTTCTGAGTACTGAAATTCAACCAAATTGTAAATGATGAATACACACGGGTGGAAACGGAGACAAGCTAGACGTAGAACTGCTGGTTCCACTGTCATTTGCATCTTATTGCTAATAAGAAACAGCTGTTTAAGACTAAAATAAGCAATTAAGGGTTGGAGCAAAAACCGGAAGCCACTGTGGCCCTCCAGGGCCAACATTGCTTAGTCCTGATTTAAAGGATCTGAGTCTTAAATAGCAAATAAATTAAATTAATTAGTAGCAAAAACTACTCCCTAATTAAGAAAATAGTTAAAATGAAAACCTGTAGCCACTGTGGCTCTCCAGGATTGGAGTTGGCCACCCCTGCTTTAGACCAAGAGTTACTCCTGTCTATTAGATAAACTAATCGTTTCCTTATGAAATGCATACCAAGCACCTCTAAATATCGAGTCACTGCATGCTCTGCAACTTACAATGCTATGAGCTTTTACTATAAATTGCTTGCTCCTAACAAAAGTGTCCTTTCAAAGCTGGCTTTAACGTTCTAGTTAGCTTTTTTTGCATTTGTATTTATTTCCTTATTTTTTACTTTATTTTTAGGGGTACAGAACTGGATTTGCCTTACACAAACCTCCAGGAGTACATTGCTGACATGAATGTCCTAATGGCGCTGATCATCAATGGACCAGTGTAACTGCAGTGGCTGTTACTATTTAGTCTAAGTCTTTGTTTTCTGTATTTTATATTTAATCTTGTCTACTTCTTCTTTTTTTTTTTTTTAAAATAGGAAGTCATTTTGTTACCGGCGGTTACAGTACCTGAGCTCCAAGTTTCAGATGCACATCCTCCTAAATGAGATGAAGGAGCTAGCTGCGCAGAAGAAGGTGCCTCATCGGGATTTTTACAATATTCGAAAGGTGAGTCACTAAATGCCTTTGTGCTTCTTTTTAGTAAGTGCTTAAAGACATTTTAGAGTAAACAACATATGTATGACTTGTATCACAAAGATAATTTTTTTATAAAAATAACAGCAAAAGCAAAAATCATTTAGCTGGCTTGACTTGTAGGAAAAAAATATAATTTCAGTAATGTGATTTCAGAGTATTTGAAATAATCGCACTGAATGTTGTTGCTTCATTTGACTCTTCTAAAGGTGGACACGCACATCCATGCTTCTTCCTGCATGAATCAGAAGCATTTGCTTCGTTTTATCAAGCGTGCAATGAAGAAGTACCCAGGTGAGATTGTCCACATTGAAAATGGCAAGGGACAGACACTAATGGAGGTGTTTGAAAGCATGAACCTTACTGCCTTTGACCTAAGCGTGGACACCTTGGACATGCATGCTGTAAGTATATATGGTCTGTTGTGCCAACCACTTTTCCACATTTGAATTTTTGTCTCTCTCAGTTAAGAGTAGCAATGAATAGTCTGAAGTAATAAAATTATTGCACACGTGTTTTCATTAAATATAGGGTGGTCCAGATCTAACTATGCAACTTTTAATGCAATGCAATAATTGCATAGTTAGATCTGGCCCACCCCTTAGAACACAGCACAAAACATGGAATTTTCAGCCTGTTGTTACATTGGTATATTTATAATGATGAAAAGGTTTTTCAGCAGTGTAATGCTACTGAAAAATAAAAAGCCTTTTTTAGATTGCAAATGCACCAGACATATACAGGGGGTCCTTGGGTTACGACACAGTTCCGTTCACACCCTAGCCTAAGTCTCTTACCTATGCTAACACATATGCAAAGTCATAATCTAGAACAGCGTTTCTCAACCTTTAAGTATTTGTGACCCGAGTTTTCATAACAGTTTTAATCGCGCCTCCCTAATGTTTTTTGAAAGGAGCCCACTAATACCAATTTGTTCTTTTTTTAATTAATGATATCATATTTATTTTTCTAGTATCAGAAAGTAGTTTAAGTTAATTTGTTTTGGTTTCAATAGATGTATTTTTCATATTTTCGATTCTTGTTTTCTTTTTTTCACATCTTCGCGCCCTCCTTTTTGTTACTTCGCGCCTCCCTAGGGGGGCCCGTCCCACAGTTTAAGAACCACTGATCTAGAACATAAACAGACAACTAACCCACAGAAAAAGGAAAAGGACATAAATATACTGTACTGTACACTGTACTGTAGTAACAGAAAAAATGAGTGTAAAAAAATATTCTTACCTTTATTCCTTCTCACGTCTCAATTTTTTTGAAAGTTTTTATGGGAGTGAGCGTTGTAAACTCGAAAATTTGTATGTCGAGACGTTGTAACCCACCCCCTGTACATTTAAACATTAAGATTGTGAATGTTCATGATTGTTGTATGTGAATGGAAGAACTGCATTCTTTTTGGTGGTTTTGCTTTTACCACCCTTGGCTGCATGACTCCGAGTAAGTCAGTAACAGTCACTGAAATAGTAAATTCACAACATGGAATATATTTTTTCTTTTTAAACTTATGTGGACATAATGAAAATTTGTTTTTCATTTAAATAATATCCATAGTTAAAGCTTATATAACAAAATTTATACCACATTTACATTTAGTAGTCCATTGTTATTCATTTAAACAAATATAAATTCAAATTTTGCATGTGGAAAAATGAAGTACACCCCTACATCTATCACTACTGCAGATACCTAAAATTAAAATAAGACATTTAGCATGATTTGCTCTTTGTTGTAGAAGTGTGTGTTATCACCATGCCAAGTTCAAAATAGATCTATGGTGCCTTTAGGAAAAAAGGGTTATAGATATCTGAGAGTCTGGAAAGGTGTTTGAAAAGATCTCTAAACAATTGGAAATCAGCCATTCCACTCTCTGCCAGATCACCTACAAGTGGAGAAGATTTCAAAGATTTCAGATTGTCCAAGCAAGTTCAGCCCAAGAATAGATTGCAAGATGCTGAAAAAAGCCTCTAGCAACCCCAACATTTCATCACAGGACCTACAGGTAGCTCTTGGCACTGTTGATGTCAAAGTGCATTTGTCTACCATTAGGAAGAGGCTCACATATTGGATTTTCATGTGGTGTGCCAGGAGGAAACCCTTGCTGTCAAGAAAGAACATCAAGGCAAGAATAAGCTTTGCCCATGAACACCTAGGCAAGGACCAGAACATCTGGAACAATGTGCTCTGAACAGGTAAAGCAAAAATATGTTTTTTTTTCGTGAAAGTACCAGAAGATATGTTTAGTGAAAAGAGTGGACCTGGCAACATGACAATGACTCTAAACATACCAATAAATCCACGGAGGAATTGTAGATAAGAAAGAAATGGAGGTTTTCTGGAGTGGAATCCCTCTGAGATGCTTTGGGGGCTGTCCACACAAAACACCACTCAAATATCACACAGCTCAAAGAATTTTGCATGGAGGAGTGGAAAAATTGTGTCCCAGACAGTTTCAGAGGCTGGTAGACAGAAATAGGAAACTCTTACCTGGGTTTATTTTGTCAAAGCAGGGCAATATCAACTATTATAGCCAAGGGTGCACTTACTTTTTCCACAGATGTGAATGGCATATACAGTGCATCCGGAAAGTATTCATAGCGCATCACTTTTTCCACATTTTGTTATGTTACAGCCTTATTCCAAAATGGATTAAATTCATTTTTTTCCTCAGAATTCTACACACAACACCCCATAATGACAACATGAAAGAAGTTTACTTGAGCTTTTTGCAAATTTATTAAAAATAAAAAAATTGAGAAAGCACATGCACATAAGTATTCACAGCCTTTGCCATGAAGCTCAAAATTGAGCTCAGGTGCATGCGGTTTCCCCTGATCATCCTTGAGATGTTTCTGCAACTTAATTGGAGTCCACCTGTGGTAAATTCAGTTGATTGGACATGATTTGGAAAGGCACACACCTGTCTATATAAGGTCCTACAGTTGACAGTTCATGTCAGAGCACAAACCAAGCATGAAGTCAAAGGAATTGTCTGTAGACCTCCGAGACAGGATTGTCTCGAGGCACAAATGTGGGGAAGGTTACAGAAAAATTTCTGCTGCTTTGAAGGTCCCAATGAGCACAGTGGCCTCCATCATCCATAAGTGGAAGAAGTTCAAAACCACCAGTACTCTTCCTAGAGCTGGCCGGCCATCTAAACTGAGTGATCGGGGGAGAAGGGCCTTAGTCAGGGAGGTACCCAAGAACCCGATGGTCACTCTGTCAGAGCTCCAGAGGTCCTCTGTGGAGAGAGGAGAACCTTCCAGAAGGACAACCATCTCTGCAGCAATCCACCAATCAGGCCTGTATGGTAGAGTGGCCAGACGGAAGCCACTCCTTAGTAAAAGGCACATGGCAGCCCGCCTGGAGTTTGCCAAAAGGCACCTGAAGGACTCTCAGACCATGAGAAAGAAAAGATTGAACTCTTTGGTGTGAATGCCAGGTGTCATGTTTGGAGGAAACCAGGCACCGCTCATCACCAGGCTAATACCATCCCTACAGTGAAGCATGGTGGTGGCAGCATCATGCTGAGGGGATGTTTTTCAGCGGCAGGTACTTGGAGACTAGTCAGGATAAAGGGAAAGATGACTGCAGCAATGTACAGAGACATCCTGGATGAAAACCTGCTCCAGAGCGCTCTTGACCTCAGACTCGGGCAACAGTTCATCTTTCAGCAGGACAACAACCCTAAGCACACAGCCAAGATATCAAAGGAGTGGCTTCAGGACGACTCTGTGAATGTCCTTGAGTGGCCCAGCCAGAGCACAGACTTGAATCCGATTGAATATCTCTGGAGAGATCTTAAAATGGCTGTGCACCGACGCTTCCCATCCAACCTGATGGAGCTTGAGAGGTGCTGCAAAGAGGAATGGGCGAAACTGGCCAAGGATAGGTGTGCCAAGCTTGTGGCATCATATTCAAAAAGACTTGAGGCTGTAATTGCTGCCGAAGGTGCATCAACTAAGTTTTGAGCAAAGGCTGTGAATACTTATGTACATGTGATTTCTCAGTTTTTTATTTTTAATAAATTTGGAAAAACCTCAAGTAAACATTTTTCACGTTGTCATTACGGGGTGTTGTGTGCAGAATTCTGAGGAAAAAAATAAATTGAATCCATTTTGGAATACGGCTGTAACATAACAAAATGTGGAAAAAGTGATGCGCTGTGAATACTTTCCCGATGCACTGTATATTAATTTTTCATTGAATAAATCAAATATTAATTTTTTTCTTCCTTAAATTACACCACCTTTATGTATAGATACTGTTGAAATGAAGGTCAAATCTTATGTCTACATTTATTAAAGAAAAAACATTTTATGGGGTGGAGTTACTTTTTCACATGACTGTAGCCCATCAGCTGTACAAAAGTATGTGTGTTTATGAGAAAAAATATAACATTCATGTTACTCAAGGAAGAGGCTAATTATGAAAGGTACTGTATAAAAATGTATTGATTATGTTTACTCACATTTTTTGAATATGCTTTTACCTAAAACGTTCTTTTTTTCTTTCATTAGGACCGCAACACATTCCATCGATTTGACAAGTTCAATGCCAAGTACAACCCTATAGGAGAATCTATTCTGAGAGAGATCTTCATTAAAACTGACAATTATATTGAAGGAAAATATTTTGGGCATATCATTAAGGTGGTTTTACTAATATTACAATATGTATTAATATTACATAATAATTGTACAATACATAAATGCAAATTTATAGTTTTTATAGAGACAGTATAATTATTCCATACTACTGTGGTACTTACCATATTTGGCAGAGGAATAAGATCAAAAAATCTGCTGGAAAAAAATGACTGTCTTTTCTCATGCTGGGCAGCTGTGATTGAACTCAGAGAGAGAGAGAACAAGAGAGAAAGATAAACAGTTATTGTCAATGCCATGCAAAGAGCTCTGGTATGTGGCCATTAAATCGTTATCTATCCTCTTTTTTTTTTTTTTTTTACAGGAGGTGATGGAGGATCTAGAGGAAAGCAAATATCAGAATGTGGAGCTGCGCCTGTCCATCTATGGTCGTTCTCGGGATGAGTGGGACAAGCTTGCTTGCTGGGCTGTCACACACAAGGTCTACTCTGATAATGTCCGCTGGCTAGTACAGATCCCGCGGCTTTTGTAAGTCTTTTTAATTAACATGTTCTTTGAACTGGAGTTCACCTCCAATTTCTCAGTGTTTTTTTTTTTTTCAAGCTTGTTTAGCCATGACTATTTGAGTTCAGCAAAATCTGCCTTGTTTCCTTGCCAATTATTTAATGAATTTTAACCATGCTTGCCACTTCTCTCCTCAGTGATGTTTACCATACAAAGAGGCAGCTGAACAATTTTCAGGAGATGCTTGAAAATGTCTTTTTGCCACTGTTTGAGGTTACCATAAATCCCCGCAGCCACCCAGAGCTGCATCTCTTCCTTCAACACGTGAGTCTCACCCATTGTTTGTTGACTGTACTAATACAGAATTTGATATCTGATGGCCACTTGTTCTTTTATTAGAAAAATAACAGGTGAATACCAATTTCAATTTTTAAACTAATTTCTGATTAAAATGAAAATATCTCATATGGAAGGTTTAAATTTCTACCATGTGTCATTATCAACCTAAATATTCCAGTTTTGTGTAATATACAATAACTTTCAGACTTTTTGGTTACATTTTTGTAATCTGTGACTAATACTTGGTAAATTATTAAAGGTGTAAGGCACGGGGTGGGCAGATTCAGTCCTGGAGGGCCGCAGTGGCTGCAGGTTTTTGTTCCAACCCAATTGTTTAATAAGAAGCACTTCCTGCTCAAGTAACACTTGTGGTTCACTTTAGTTGTCTTGCTCGTTAAGATTTTGAACCTTTATTGCTTAGTTTAGTCTTAAACAGCTGTATCTTGGTTTTTAATTGCTCCTCATTAGCAATAAGATGCTGGTTTCTTTTGTCAATTGCATTTCTCCATTCAGCTTGTTACCATTTACACCTGTGTGTATTTATCATGCACTATTGGGTTTAATTAAATACTTGGAAGAAAAGTGAAGAGAAAAAAAGTGAAGCACTGAGAATAACTTGTCTGTTTTAGACTTCAAATCATTTGGATGATATCCTTAGAAAGGAAAAAAAAATCTAGGATATGAGAATGACTTGACATGGCAGAGTTAAAGCACTAACAAGCCATGAAATTAAATAATTGACAAGGACTGGTTTTAATTAAGCAACTGGGTGCAACAAAAACCTGCAACCACTGCGACCCTCCAGGACTGACTTTGCCCACCTGTGGTGTCAAGTATAAAGATTTCATCTAACTGACATCATTCCTCCACACTTTTTCAGCTGCTTAATATCAGTTAAACATGGATTTTCTTTTGTGAAAACATAGAGTTAAAACTGACCCTATAGGAATTTACTGACATGAATGTTTTTCATATGTGAGAAGAAAAACAACTCCATGCTACATTTTAATCTAGAATTAAATGTGTGGAGCCAGCATCTACCACTTGTGTGTCCTTGGTGCCATTAATGTTTAGGGTAACATTTGCATACTGAGGATTGTAAGTTAATTACTTTTCCTGCATTGAATGTTAATATGTTACAACCACAGCTTTGTCAAATTTTTATCTGAGGTTTACAGAAATAAAAAAATAATATGCAACAATTTGACATTTCTTTGGAACATTTCTGTAATTTATTAATAGTAATAATGATTCTTTTGTATAGGTGGTTGGATTTGATAGTGTGGATGATGAGTCTAAACCAGAGCATCACATTTTCAACTTAGACAGTCCTCTGCCAGCCAACTGGACTGAAGAGGACAATCCACCATACTCTTACTACTTGTACTACATGTATGCAAACATGACAGTCCTAAATCATCTCCGTAGGTAAGCTAGACTCCATGTCCTTATTTATGCTTGCTTAGCTGCAAAATCTGTACATCTTGACTTTATTTAAGTAATTTTATTTAAACCATATATTCATTTCAGTATCTGCAAATAAATCTGCTCCCCTGTCTTACAGTATCTCCGAAAACTTACAGTGATCATATTGTTTAGTTTGTGACAAAATCTCAGCTTTTACCAATATTTTCTTATGTACGACTGTGCTCCTGAACATCTGTACTTTTTAGGACTTGTAAACCTTGTTAGTTTACCTGCCTTACTTTGTGAACTGTCTTCCTGTTGACTCCAGAAATGTTTCTGATGAATTTATGCTTAAACATCCATTTTAAATTCCCTTTGTCCTTCTTAGGATGCGCTCATTTCATACATTTGTTTTACGCCCACACTGTGGAGAGGCAGGCCCTATACACCATCTCATCTCTGGGTTTATGCTGTCTGAGAATATTTCTCATGGTTTGCTTTTGCGTAAGGTGAGTTCCTTGGTGTCTTAACATAATAATAAGTCAATATTTATTTATACAAGCTATTATATACAGAATATCACTCTAAAGCAAATACACTATTACTTTTGAAATGTTTGTTTGGTGATTACCATTTCCTTACAATTAATATTAATAAAAGATTTTGGCAGAATAAATTTTTGCACCTGCCTGTTTTCCTTTTTAAACATTTAATACTGAAGGTAATTTAAATAATAGATTAACCATTTAAGGAACAGAAGATTGTTTTCAACAGCTGCATGCAAAGACGAGATGGTTTATTTCAGTAGTACCTCTGCCTTACCAGGGCTGGCATGTCAAATAATACCGCCTGAAGCGAGGCATATTTTTGTCACCCTGACCTCCTGCCACCCCAATATATTCCCTTCCTAGGTATGAGTCAATACACTTAATCCACGTACAATACATTTTATGATACATTGTTCATAATAAAATACACCCACAATACAGTACCTCCTTGGGAACAAATGGGAAAATTAAAAATTCCATTTTTGGAAAAAATGTTGAAATATTAAAAGGATTAACTTAACGTCAATAAACATACAATTTTTTATTTTTGTAATGCCTATTTATACATTCTTTGCCACTTCTGTTTGACCTAAATATATATTTTAACTGACATTGTGTGACTGACACCTTAACTAAAATGCTATGGAAATTTGATTTTAAATTAGAAAAAGTATAGTAAGTAACAAAGTTGCACCCAAAGCAGGGTCTCATTTGCCTGTAAATCAGCAAAGGGGAACAGCATAGCAAGGTATCCAAATAACCAGGGTTACAGACCTGTTATCCTCACAACAGCCACTAGAGGGCTATTTACATGATGCTCCTTCAAAAAGCAGTAACTGGATTGTGTTGCATCACAGTCATGCTTTGTACTGCTGTAAGGGCAACATGTAAGGACCTTAACATTAGTTTTTCATGCAGTTTGCACAACTCCTCTAGGTGGTGCAACTTTATATTTGGTCATAGTATTAAATAATGTAAGTATCTTAAAAGTAGTATGCCTAATGTAAGTAAATTATTACTTAGTCTGCATCATTTGATAACTTTTATCTGTTATTAATTTTACTCCATACCCTGGATTATGAATAATTGGTGTAGCTAAAGCAGAAGAGGAGAACTAGTTGGACTGTAAAATATATGAATATATGATACAGACAGAGGTATTTGGGGCTGAATCATACCATTCAGAGTTAATTCAAAGCTGTGTATTTCCTGTATTTCTTTATTTAGTGTTTTTCACTGATTTTTTTTATCTAATGTTGTGTATTTAATCTCTTTTTTCTGCTTTTTCCCTTTTGTTCATTTTGAATTTCTGTGAAGCACTTTGAGCATGGGAAAGGTGCTATATATATATATATATATATATATATATATATATATATATATATATATATATATAATGTATTATTATTAATTATTATTATTATTAGAATCATAATGGCTTCTTTTAGTATAGTACATCTTCAAGATATAAGGAGCTATTTTGTTTGGTAAATGTCTTAATGGTTAAATTTAGAAACAAATATTCAACGTTATTTTTTGTACAAAAAACATTATTTTTCAACAGAAACATGGAACATCTATAATACAGTGGAGTGATCTTACAGTATTTTAATCAAATCTTTTTTTTATTAAAAATAATTTGGTTCTTGTTGCTGTAATTTTGTCCATGCAGGCACCAGTGCTCCAGTACTTGTACTACTTGGCTCAGATTGGAATTGCCATGTCACCACTAAGCAATAACAGCCTCTTTCTAAGCTACCATAGAAACCCTCTTCCTGAATATCTCTCTCGAGGCCTTGTAGTGTCCTTATCAACAGACGACCCTTTACAGTTCCATTTTACCAAGGTCAGTCTGTTTGAAATTTTTAAAGGGGTTTAATTTATTAGGATGAATAAAAAGTATTTTTTTCTGAAATTCACACAACTGTTATATAGTATCCTGATAGATAGATGTAAATAAGATGTTTTTCCTAAATTGTTTTGGAACCGTGTAGAATTGTGAATAATTTTAGTATTATTTGAATTCTTATTCCTCAAATTCCTTATATGAGAAAAAGCCATAAGGAGACGCCTTCAGACTAGCTATGCAAACAAGTAAGATTTAGCCACTTAGGCCAGGTTTATACTTCACGTGACGCATGCTCCAGCGGATGCTCCTGCTATGCAAATGTTTTACTGTTTATACTTGCGTGCGTACTTTACGTAAATCTGGAAGAATCCACCAGGTGGCAGTGCGAGATATTATCACGGTGAGAAAAAGTTCAGCTTCTCTGTGTTGTGAATTGCCTGGAACACCCATTAAATTCCGATGACACCTTACCGCAATATCTCTGAAAAGGATGTTTAATGATTAAATCCATCATTCCAGGGATGTGTCCATTCCAGCAAGCATTGGGCATGAGGCAGAAACGATCCCTAGATGGGACATCAGTTCATCACAAGGTGAATACAAGCATACACACATACACTGGCGTCATTTTATTGTCACTAAATCTGCATATCTTTGGAAGGAAACCGGAGCACACTGTGGAAACCCAGCAGGAAAACATGCAAACTCCAGGCAGGGAATACCTACGAGACAGCAGCGCTACCGCTTCGCCACGTGTCACCCCCATGTGTGTAATTATTAACAGTATTCATTATTTAAATGAAGTTAACAATTTATCTGTAAAATGTAACATACATAGTTTGATGCATTTCATTATGAAAGTGATATCAAGTATAAATCTAAGGATTCTAAATGTGTAGAGAGTTGGAATATCGTACATTTAATGTGTTCTGTGTGGTGATTGCTGCTGTCAGGTCAGGAAGAAGCCCCAGAAAAAAAAGATGGCACAAAAGATTGTATGTGAGACTTTTAAAATGTATTGTCATTACGATCGGGAAAACGCGATGCTTGAATATAAAAGCACCATGAATGCATTTGTATGTCGGCATTTTGCTTCACCACATTGAACCATTCATCAAACAATGAAGTGCGCACATTGATCCCATAGGATCCTCAAAGCAGCTTTCTGTCACATGTAGATAGTAAACAAAGACTCTCACGTCACATTCCAACTTTTATCACACTGCGCCCCCGACTTTTTGCTGGTAATAAAACTTGCGCACGCGTCACGTTAATTTCAGAGGGCCTGCTCAGAGGACGTGTCAAATGAACACTGGGAACGTGTGGCAGCCATGATGCGTGCGCATACACATTCTGAGCGTGAAGTATAAATGAGCCCTTAGACTTTTTAAATAGTACAAAAAATTCACTTCTGGGTAGTTTTTTTTTATTTTTCAATATTTTGTCCAAAGACATGGTAAAAAAGCAAAATGGTATATTGATGTGTTTGCTTATCCTAATCATTTTCTGAGGTTAATTAAATGAATGACAGGGAGCATTTTGCCCTGCTTGTGTTGACTTTCCTTTCAGTATATAAGAAGATGGCTAAGATGCTGCCGAAAAAACTACTGACCCTTTTCTTTCTGGAGTGAGTTAAATATCAATTCAGCACATTTCCTATCTCTCTACCAGGAACCCTTAATGGAAGAGTACAGCATTGCTGCTCAAGTGTGGAAGCTCAGCTCCTGTGATATGTGTGAGCTGGCCAGGAACAGCGTACTTATGAGTGGATTCTCTCACAAGGTAATTTTACTGATGCATACAATTTCTTTCTTCAAATTCATTCAATGAACTTGATCGTTCTTTGATTCATCTTTAGGCATATCACATCCACAGTAGCTATTTAATAATAATGTCTTCTCCTTGAAATCTTTGTTACCATATGTACATGATCAAAAGGACACATATGGAAGTCCTTTGTATAACTCTCTGCTTGTCTCTTTGGCTATGTTGTCTGGAAATGGTTTTTTGGCTGAAACATGATGTAGCCCCAAGTATACTTCACATTACTTCATGTTTTTTCATCGTGAGTGGGGCCAGTGATGACCTGGCCATTTCCTACCTTGCTGCCAGTGGTTGATGGGATAAGCTCCTAAACCACACCCTGAATTGGTTTAAGTGAGTTTGGGAATGTTAATTTATGAAAATTACTACATGTTGCTAACGTTTTATTTTTGGAAAACAGCTTAATAAACCTGAGGACACTGAAAGTGATTCTTGTAAGAGTCATGAACTAAAATTTTGGGGACAAACACTTGCAGTTGTAGAATATTAAGTAACTACTAACAATTAAATGGTAGGTTAGTTTACACATGGCCTGAAATTAGCAACCCAATGAATATAAGGGGTATCAGACATTTACCCTGTATTTGCTAGTTCACTAAAAAAAACTTTTGACAGTCAGCAGTAAATGACAAAGACAGTCAAGGCTTGTGAATGCATGAAGCTGGTATTCTCCTAGTGAGTAGGTGACAATTTTTAGTCAATGCCACCGCAGAGAAAGTACCTCTCTGCTAATGGAATAAGAGTTGTACATGCTATTACTGACTTTAAGAGGAAAAAGGGAGAATGTGGCATGTCTAAAAGCAGTGAAGGAAGAAGGACTATAATATTGTTGTGGATGGGGGACCTGTAATGATGATTAGCTACACTTCAGATATCTTTCCATGTCTATGTTGTACTTTGATGACTTGTTGCATCATATTCAGCTCCTCACTCATCATTCTGGCTCTCACATAACCAGGCTCTCCTCAAAATCACCATTTTGGGTACATGACGCTGCGTCCACATTGCTGCGTACTTAAACAAAATTCTGTGCGCAGTGTGTGGTAAAAACCTTGTGCATAGCTCTCTGTCTGATGCCATTCACCACACTGCCCCCGCACACAACACAGCTGTGTCAAATATAAACCAAATATAAATGGGAGAGTCTAAATAGTTTTTCTTCTGTCTTGCAAAATCTGTTAATGTATTCCTTTAAAAGCTTCATAATAGAAAAGGTAGCTCGTCTCTAACTTTTCACCAGTTTTGAAAAGGCAAGATCTAACAAAAGCGTATTTGTTTGAAAATGGGAATTTATACTTTGTATTTTTCACATAATTATTGAACACTACATTAACATTTGCTGGTAGAAACTTTCTCAGTTTTTGTCAGCTATAGACGTCTAACAATTTTTTTTTTTTTTTTTAAATAAGCAAGTTTTCTTTTATTTCTTAAATACTTCCTCAAATTTCTCACCATGTATATATAGACCACTGGACAATATGCTGCTGATTAATTGACCTAACATGTCACTATGGTGGTGGGAAGGGACCTAGAGACCAGAGGAGAAATCTTAACTTCGTTTTCAGTAAGGTACAGTGCTAACCACTGTTTTGCTTTAAAAAAATATACTAGCAAAAACTTTTCACATAATTGGTAAGCAAAATGACACCTTTTATTGGCTAACTAAAAAGATTACAATATGCAAGCTTTCGAAAGTAACCGAGGCCCCTTCTTCAGGCAAGATGTATCATGTATCAAGGGGCCTGAGTTGCCTTGAAAGCTTGCATATAGTAATCTTTTAGGTTAGCCAATAAAAGGTGTCATCTTGCTTAAATTCTCACTACATCCAAAATGGTTAACATGGAACAACACCCTATTACTATGTAATTGCTAAAAGGCATTACATTCTCAAGCTACTGCACTGATATTTTTTGGTTTGAACTACAGTGTATGTAGTTTGTTTAGTGTCTTGTGATATTACAAGAGGAAGCTAATAAATGTGAGAAAATAACCAAGTAAATGGCTACACAGATGTGTGCTTAGACAATTCTTCTTTGTTTCAATTTTTCCTTTATCTCTGCAGGATCTTTGAGTATTAGGCCGGAAACGACAGTGGCATAAACCCACCTATGTATTGTAACAAGCATTATTAACATGAAATAAACAGTTAATAAAAATTAACTTTCATTATAATAGCTTTGTTCTTACATTGATCAGTTTTACTTGACACATAAAACTGATTGTCATAACAATGCTGTGCTGCACGTTTGAATAATTTGTGGTGCTCTGTCCAGGGATTGTTACTTCCTTTTCCTCAATGGTTGCTGGGATAGGCTCACACTGCCCTGCAGTCTTGCCTTAGATAAGCAAGTTAGGAAAATGAATGGATGTATAATTAATAGCTGACTGAGTATGTTGCAAACTGAGATTTTTAATTGATTGTTTTAGATTAATTGCAACCAAAGGGAAAATAAAGACCAGTTTCCAGGATGAAAACATTTACTGATTAACACGCTCAATTATTAGGTTAATGCAAACAATTTTTTAAATACATTAATGGATAAAGCCAGCAAAAGAATTAATTTTAAATCTCTACATATGAAGACCAATGCTGGTTTTGTATTACTTGCTCTAAATGTGTATTTTTATTAGTTTTCATTGTGTTGTGCTTGTTTTTATGTGAGATTTGATATTCTACCAGGAAGTAACGATTGCTTTAATGTTTTAAAGTCCTAAAATACATGTTTGTTACTGTCCAATTTTCTTTCTGTCCTTTCTTGTATAACTCATTAGCCAAATACGTAAGAGGGTTCAGGGTGGATGTCTCTTTACTCTTTTGTTTGCATAAAGCCAGGCTTGTTTACATATTTCCGTTCTTGTCTTTGACAATGCAATGTCTAATGGGTGATGAATTGTATGGAAGAGCCTATTAACATGTATGCTTACCAACCCTCCTTTCTTCGAAAATGGAAACGTTGTGTCTGGTTTTAAGCAGAGAATTTGTTCTCACTGATTGTTGAAAATGTAAATTTCAATGTTTATGTGAATATAATCTAATGTCAGTGAAGAGTGTGTGTATATATATATATATATATATATATATATATATATATATATATATAATAAATAGTAGGAATTTCTTTTAAAAAACATGTGAAATTCACTGTCAAGGTGATGCTGAATGTGACAACCACAATGTTTTACAATTAAACACTTCTAAAACAAATAATAAATCTTCTTACTCCATTCTTAGAATTCCCTTTTCTCTCACAGTTTTGATTAAATTGCCATCTTTAGCATGTTTTTTTTTAAGTATTGATCAATTAAACCACTGCAAAATTGTTCAACAATTCCAAAATCTGATTAGCAAGTATTACCTTTTACCAGTTATATTTCATATGGAATGCCATGTTGGTAATTCATGCTGAGTTACAAATTCAGGACAATGATTTCAAATGTCAGCCCGCTAATAGTCTGTACAGGTTAAGTATGTACCCTCTATTTTTCTGGTGTTTTTCTTATTTTCCCTCCTAATAAAAATATGGTAATGTAATTGGCAGTTTTAGCTTGCCTGATAAGTGATAACTGAGTACTGTATATGCATGAATGTCCTCTGTGATGGACTGGGACCCTTTCTAAGGTTAGTACCTACATTGTACTTGATACGCCTGATATGCTTCAGCTTTGTTACTCAAAAATCAGAATTAAGCAGGTTCAGAAAATGGGTGGATGAATATATAAATGGAATGGTGGTGGATATTGTGTTTCTTCTTTTTTTTGTCTGCATTAACATAACAGGTATTTTTAAGGAGGTGAATGTTTTTGTTTTTTTTTACTAAACAACAGCATTTACCTGGATCTTTCAGACAAGAATCCTGCAGTCAGCTACTGTCTAATAATGATGACAAGCAGACCAGTTGCAAGCATGAAATGCATGTATAAAGCATGTTTCTGTATAAATAACACAGTGTGTTCCCATAATGTTGGTTTATGTAAAGTCTTTTTCAGCAAGCGCAATCATAAGTATACATATTTGTATTGAATGACCGGTGCAGACTTAAATAGTTTAACTGAAATGTGTGTGTCATTCTTATGAAAGTGTGATCAAGTCTGCATAACCCTGATCATGCAATCTGTAAACCTGTAGTTTTATAAAATAAATCTTTCATTAAAGAACAAAACTGTATATCAAGAATTTTACCTTAATAGTATTCTGAATAGTTTCTTTTTTTGCTTTGCTTGTTGATGACTCCATTGTGTACTTGTTTAACTGAAACCACAAATTTAGTTTCTTTGCATAGTAGAATTATGATACAGCTGAAGAAGTGAAGTACAGTATTTCAATGCAAATGGCAAATTCAACCAAATTTATATAGTGTGACAGATAGGGGGCGCTCTCTTGAACCCTCAGATCAAACGTCAGACACCAGGTAAAAGTCCAATTTTTAATATTATTTTATAATAATAATGTGCACCAAGCACCCTCCTCTCCACAATACTCATATAAATCATTAACAATATTCAATAAACAATCCTCCACTCTCCCAGACGCGTTGCCACCCTTCCACCCAGCTCAGCTCGTCCATCTGGGATTTCCCACAATCCTTTATAGTCCATGACCCAGAAGTGCTTCTGAACCCTCAATCCATGTGACTTCTTAGCACTTCCGGGTCAGATCAAAACTCTTCTTTTTCATCCTGGAAGTACGTAATTTCTTCTGTCCATGTGACTGGGACGTACTTCCAGGGTGTAGGGAAAATATTCCTTACCCCTCCCTGCAGCGTCCTCTGGCGGCCCCCATGGTATCCAGCAGGGCTGTGAATTAAAAGTCCACTGTCCATAATTCCCTGCTGGCATTCGGGGCTCTTCCACGCTACCGGGAGAACTCCACCTGGCGGCCTGGGGGTATTGGCCGGGATGAATGGCCGGCCATATCCCACAATAGACACTTACTTCTGTGTTACTATTCAGTATTTAAGAACTGCAGTGTCCAGGTTTGTTTACCCCACCTTGCCCTTACTGTTGTCAAGATAGGCTCCATCCCTCCATGACCTTCATTTGGATTAAACGAGTTTCAGTATGTATATATGTTTAATATGACACGTGAATCTCAAAATTATGAAAAGTACTCAGTAAACTATTAGAATTTAATATGTATATTTATTTTGTTAAATATAACCAAATGCTTGTGCTATATTTGTGATGTTAATTTTGTCTTCTTTATAAAAAAGCAAAAGCAGTGAAACTATAGAAATAATACTTGGTTCTGTTTTTACACCAACTGTTAATACAGCACTGAATGTATTTTTTTTCTTTTGAAAATACTAATGCAGTCTCATTATTATTTTGATATTTGCATGTTTTTTAAATTCGCAAAACAGGCATAGAATTTATTTCTTTTCATATATCATGTTTGGAGAATTTTAATTTCTCAGCACATTCATGATTAATATGAAAATTTCCAGGTTCTAATTAAATTCCTTAACAAGTTTTCAGTTGCTTGGTTGCAGTCAATGGCCACAGTATTGTCATCATTTGGTTCAGTTATACATAAAGCTTGCTCAAGCACAGATGATAAGTGAAACTTCCGTGCGTGAGTATGCTTTAACCTAGATCTCTGAGTAGTTAACTTTTCTTTTGAGAGAATGACAAATTTAGAAAGGTCAGCTGGTAAGTTATCAATAGTGAGCTGGTGTAATATCCATCCATCCATCCATCCATTTTCCAACCCGCTGAATCCGAACACAGGGTCACGAGGGGTATGCTGGAGCCAATCCCAGCCAACACAGGGCACAAGGCAGGAACCAATCCCGGGCAGGGTGCCAGCCTACCACAGGACACACACAAACACACCCACACACCAAGCACACACTACGGCCAATTTAGACTCGCCAATCCACCTAACCTGCATGTCTTTGGACTGTGGGAGGAAACCGCAGCGCCCGGAGGAAACCCACGCAGACACGGGGAGAACATGCAAACACCACGCAGGGAGGACCCGGGAAGCAAACCCAGGTCCCCAGGTCTCCCAACTGCGAGGCAGCAGCGCTACCCACTGCGCCACCGTGCCGCCCACTGGTGTAATATTCTACTTAATATACTGGCACTCAAGCAAATAAATACCAAAGCATTTCACTTTTAACAGTGCTTTTATATTTGTTCCCATATTTAAACAAGTTAAACACAGGCATGGTCAGCGTCTCTGTAGTTCAGCGGCAGGAACTGTGCAGAGATTATGTGAGTTGGGGTAAGCTAGTGACTAAAGCAGTATATCCTATCTGGGCAAAAAAAAAAAAAGACGGCTTCAAAGTTGAAAATTGATGAAACCACATCAAATATTTATAGAGCATTTAAATAAGTAATAGACACTGTAACAGATCCTTCCTCCAAAAATATTTTATCTCTCTATTATAAAAAAAAAAATCCTGGGGAAAAAAAAGCAGGGCGACGATACATGATCTTCTCGGAAGACATTTAAAAGACCCGCGAGACAAAAAAAGACTGGCCACGGAGTGTCTTGCGGGGACCGTAAACATGAGACTTGGTGCCAAGAGATTGTCCCAGGGCCATCTCGTAGGGTCATGGAACATGAGATTCTTGCAAGACACGCACTTCTTATCAAATAAGAGCACGGCCAGCTAGCAAAATACTCAGACATGTAAATGCACGTAGCACACACAAATCCTGTGCTCTCAGCACATATAAAGATAATACGTTCTAGATGAAAGAGCAGTGCAGAGAAAAGAGACCCAAAAGCGTTGGAGAGAAAAAAAGGCAGATAAGAGATTATGAAAGCAGTGGAATTCGAAAGCACGTTCACAAACTTACACATGCAGAGCAGATTATGAAAGCAGTGGAATTCGAAAGGCTCAAAAAAAAAGTATGCGTGATACAAATGTGGAGAAAGTTAAAGAATATGAAAGTAAAAAAATTAGAAAGTATAAAAAAAGAAAGTAAAGATCGCAGTGGCACAAACAAATGGAAATTATTACTGGAAAAAGGGAAAATAATCACCACGGACCAGGTGTCACTGAAAAAAAAGCAGGACAAAGCGAGGTCAGAAATAAAAGACAAGAGTAGAAAACAAAGTAAAACGTCATAAAGAGGTTAAAAAAGGGGGCCAAACACATGCAGACTAAGATACAGAATATGAAAGCAGAAAAAAAACAACAGTGTCAAAACAAAGAAAGTAAAGATCGCATTAGCGCAAACAAAGAGAAATTATTACTCTGAGAAATAACTAAAAGGCGAATACAGATCGAATATATGGACACAGGTGATATGTTAGAAGTATGTAAATATTGTAAGGCTTTGAAGTTTAAGTCAGAGAATTTCAAATACGGAGTTTACCTCACATGCATTTATTGGTTACTTTGCAAAAAAAAAAAATTATTAACTACTCATGATGTTGATCGCTTTGTCTGTGCTGAAATTTCAAACAGAGAAACCTATCCTAAATTATGGTACAAAGTCATTAAACACATGTCTCAATGACCTCATTTAAAAGATTCAGCATATTGGGACCCGAAAGATTCCAAATATTTTTTTTACATAAGTTCTGAAATAAAAGTGAAACTAATGAAATAGCAACAATTCAAAGGAAAAAAAAATCTTAAAAGTGTGTATGTGGAAAACCAAACATGGGGGTTGGCGAGCGAAGCCCCCTAGTAGTATTATAAAATCACAGATTTTACTTGGTTGTCTTATATAAATTTAAATAATGTTAAGACTGGCAGAATGACTTGGACTTGCAGAGTGTATCACATTTGATGACTGCATGGCATCTTTATTGCCTTGAGAATGTCACTTTACCTGAACTAGGAAGCAAAGGGGATGATGGATTAGCTGACTTTCTCAAGATTTTTTTAGAACGCTTTTAAATTTCCTATTATACTGCAAGTATTATAAACTCTGGTGGTTGTATCAATGTTTTACAAGTTTAGTAAATTCACCTGCAATGCTTTCAATTCACATTTGCCTGTTCTTCAGGGTACTGTAAACATGAAATATCAGATATACAACTCTCTCTTCTCTTTGTACAGTTCAAAGTACCCACATTTCCTCTTTTCTTGCAGCCACATTATACACATTGTACTTCCATTTGAGTGTTCATTGTTTGTTAACTCTGTCGCACATAAGAGCTTGCAATGTGGTGGCAAATTGTAAAGTGCTATGAATGAGCTGCTAGTGATACCATACTGTATGATTCATGATCATGGCCAGACTCCACAACTGTTCAGGACTCTAAGATCATTGAAATTAAGGCTATGAATATAAATCACAGGGACAGTTGTCTAGTGTGTGATGCTGGCCTAAGAATTAAACTGATCTTCACTTTTGAAAATGTGATAATGCCTGTAATGACACCTGAGTTGAGTGATTGCAATTTTCACATTTTGTCTCTTTTTGGTGACCATTATTGATTTTTGTTCATCTCTGTTTTTGTGTTTAAAAGAATGGGACTGTGTTTTTTTCATATGGTTACAAATACTAGTCACCATTCTTAATTGTGCAGTGAGAATATTCAGCAAGGTTTATGAAACCTTTTCCAGTGAATTTTGTAAGTACATCTCACCTTTTATATAGTTCATGTATGTAAAGTTAACTTTATGAAGAGAAGCAATATTGCCAGATTTCACACAAATATATTTAACCAGGGGCTAATTTATGATTATTACTATCACATCATTCTCCCACTCACATAATCCAGTTTAGTGTTGCAGAGTTTATCATGATGACATTGGGCACCATCACAGAACCCATCCTGGGTTGGGTAACCTTTTTTCATAAGGCTTATTCTAACACACACACATACACACCCTAATTTGGAATTGATAATTAACCAAACACACATAATTGGGAATGTTAGAGGAAAATTCGTACACACACCGGGAGAATATGTACGTAAACTGCGCTGGATTTGAACCCAGAATGAGGCTGTACCATTTACTACTGCCTCATCATAAAATCTTTAATTAGACCTCTTCTCTTTCATTAGGGCTTAAATAGTTCATACAATCTTTTCTTCATGATTATTTTTTAGAACACATTGTGGTCTGTCTCGTCAATGTGCTGATCTGTGTTAAAATATGAACGTGAGCATAGAGTATGTAAAATCACCCAGGTTACCAACTGACCTTTTATAGATTTATTCAATTTGAATATTCAAAAAACCTCCAGTAATAATTATACAACTGCTAAAAGCATGTTCATAACAGTAGGATTTACAATTGTCAATTTTAGTAGAAAAAGAAGGATAATAGTATGCCTGTATTGGCATTTGGAAATGAGACACTATTTAAACAAATAGTTAATTTCAGATCCAAAAGAGACTCACTCTAAGTGTGAAAAACTAGCAACATCTGTACATTTTTAGCTTTCCAGCCTCATTTCATATGCTAAAAACCAACCAGATGGTTGCAACTTGCCACATGCTGTACTCCTATTAAAGCTAGTGAAATTTGCTTCTTTGTTCCTACCCAAAAAGCACATCATTACACTGGAAACATTTAGGAAAAAAATATTGCAAATTGAATCAGATCCATTCTGTATATTAGTTGTCAGAAAGCTGGTAAGTTTATCAACAGTTATAAAATTAGTAGTTCAGAAGTCATCTTTATAACGTCTATTACAGTAACAAGGTATTACTGACTTTTGTAGAAAATTGAAAGAAATTGTATTATTGTCATCATGGTTTAACAGGATTAATAAAGGATAAAATAAGACTGCATCAAACCATTCAAAAACTCTGTCCTCCTTTATAAGTGAGTTTGCTTTAAATATCATAGTTTTAACACAAATTTTGGACTGTCAGTCTATTTGTATAGGTTAATCACAGCAGTGACCTAAAATACAAAACCATTAATAAAACTACTAAACAATAAGAGACCACAATCAATGAAATTGTTGTTTCAGATTACACTCTCTACCTCACGGTGTACAGATTAACAATTGCAGATGAATACATTGCTAGACTTTCATTTGTGATTTATCAGTTAGAGTCCAATGTTGCTGTTAGTGTGCTTTAATGCTTAAAATCTGAGCATTTCAAATAAAAGTCTTATTTTTAAAAGGGCATTGCATGGAAATTAATGCGTAGTAGCTTAGTAGAAGTTTGTACATTGTCTTATATGTTCAGTTACCTTTTTTTTTTTTTTTTTTTTGTCAACCACTGCATTCCATGGATGTTGTCTGGTAATTTTCATACTTAATTTCTTTCTTGAGGTAACTTATGTCTGTATTTGCAGTATTATTAGCACTTACCTGGCCTCTCCACATATTTTTGTTTGCCTGATTTTTTAGGTGTAATCCCCTTTATTTTGTAGTGAAAATGATGATAGGTTTTTATCATTGCCTGAGACTGAAATTTTAGAGGGTAATGCAGAGCTTCCTGTAATTTAATATGTGCATCACCCATTTGTGCATGTTTGTTTTACTTTTTGAATACTAATGGCTATTAAGAATTGTCCACTAAGACAGTCCTGGAGGGCTGCTGTGGCTACAGGTTTTTGTTCCAACCGGGTTGTTTAATTAGAAAACACCCCTTGCCAATAATTTAATTTCACGGCTTGTTAGTGCTTTAACTCTGCTATGTCGGGTCATTCTCATATCGTGGATTTTTTTTTCCTTTTTAAGGATAACATCCAAATGATTTGAAGCCTAAAATGGATCAGTAATTCTCAGTCCTTCACTGTTTTCTCTTCACTGCCCTTCCAAGTATTCAATTAAACCCAATAGTACATGATATATACACACAGGTGTAAATGGAAACAAGCTAAATGGAGAAATGCTGTTTTCTTTTGTCATTTGCATGTTGTTGTTAATAAGGAGCAATTAAAAATGAGAATACAGCTGTTTAAGACTAAACTAATTAATTAGGGTTCAAAATCTTAACGAGAAAAACAACTAAAGTGAAGCACAAGTGTTACTTGAGCAATAAGTGCTTCTTATTAAGCAGTTGGGTTGGAACAAAAACCTGCAACCACTGCTCCCTCCGGGAATGACTTTGTCCCCCCCTAGGTTAAACTCCCAGGGTGGTTCTTGTCTACCAGTGCAGTATCTATTTTTATTACCTTGGCTGCAAAACATTGCACTTCTTTATTTGAAATAATGTTGATAATGGTGCATTTGTCTAAATAATCCTTTTTCATGTTTCTAGGTAAAGAGTTACTGGTTGGGCCCGAATTACAACAAGCAGGGACCAGAAGGCAATGACATTCGGCGTACAAATTTGCCAGATATCCGTGTAGCCTACCGCTATGAGACACTGTGTGAAGAGCTCCTCTTGATTACACAGGCAGTTCGAACTGAAGAACTAGAGACCATAGAAGAAGAAGACACCCTGTCCATGGCCCCTGTTCCAGGTTCCCGATAAGCTTTGCAAAACCTTACAATTGGATTCAACTCACAAATACAGATATTGTCTTCTCTTGTATTAAGATCCTTCTAACATTGTTACATGCTGTCCTTCTAGACAAAGAAGCACACTTTGCCCTCTGAGAAGAGGGAATTCCTTATCTGTTTTGTAAACATGTTAATTATTTATTACTATTATGTCTAAACATATGCTAAGACATAATCTTAACTGGAGAATATGTTTACTTGTTTTTTGCTAGCGATACAAAAAGCTGGTAGGGGTTTGTGTAGCTGACTCACCAATGATTTCCCCACAGACAAATGTGGACTGGTGAGAGGCGTTTCTAAAGAGCTGTGCTTGTTTCAGCAACTGTATCTTTGTAGTTTTATTTTTTGCATTTATGTTACAGTAAGGTAACTTTGCATACTGACTGCATAATTTTATGGCAGAATGCATAAAATTCAGTTCAAAGCCTGTCACTGTTAAATTAGATTGGATGCGTATTTAAGAAAAAGGCAACACAGTTTATTTTAAAATTGTATACTGTGAAATCTAAGTGTTGTGTTACTGTATTGTTTTAATCTTTCAAAGTAAAGTATATGGACCACCAGTGAAATCGATGGGAAGTGCAAAGAGCTGACTGCCATAAGCCTAAAAGTTTGTATGTTTGAGTCTCTTTTACATTGCATAACACAAATAGAATAAAGCTCTGAAGCCTTCCAAATTGTCAATCTAAGAAGAAAAAAAATCCATATGCTTTTATTAAAAAGATTATTAATCATAAATACAGCTGAAAAGGGGCATTATTGTGTAAGCATGCAGAAGTGTGATATGTAAATATTGGTCGAATTTAAACAAGTTGCTTATAGAAAGGAGAGAAAACGTTTGCTTCATCAGTGTGATTATAATGATAAAAGTACTGTATCTGCCTCACTAAGCCAGGTTTGGCACAGCTGGCAGCTCCCTCATTGCCTGCAGTAAGAAGCCATTTGTTTCTAATTCTTTACGCTATGTCGTTGGCCTTCCTTCTGGTAATGCATTGCAAAAGTGCACTTTTATAACATTTTAAGTCTGGCATATTTGCCTGTTTTTAAGACTAGGGTATGCTGCTGTTCCACAGTCTATTTTTAATATATACTTGTTGAATAAGAGAGAGAGTTGAATTACATAATGAATGAAATTAATTCAAAATAACATTTTTTATGATATGCAAAACTAGACTATGTGTTGATTTTGCTTTTCTCTTTATCAAACAGCACTTTGACCTTTTTTTGTTTTTGTTTTTCCTCAAAATGACAAGAATGTGTTTTGAGTCAGTGTTGGTACTACTTTTCAGAACATGTTTGGAAAGAATGACTTCATTGGACCACTCCCTTTTAAAAGCTGGAAGCACAAGTTAATGAAGTGAAGGTCAGCACTGGAGACTTGTGAAACTGGTGCTGACTCTGTAACAGGATTTGTCTGGGCTGGATCAGTGATAGAAGCTGACATGAGCAGCTACCAAGACATGATATTGTTGATGTCATCCCATTGGCAAATCTGTATGCTAGCATACAATATATCTTCAGACTATTCTAGATATACGGAATATAGTCTGCAAAAATCTGGCTCAAGTAATGCTTGCCAAAGCAAGTTCATTTGAAGCGGTCACTGACTTGAGATGTTGCAAGATGTGTCACATACACAAGCAGAGTAGAACCGTTTGTAACTACAGGTTTAGGTCTGTGATATGCTGACGCATGAACCTAGAACTTTCAGTAGGTCTTTAGAATTACACTGTTTGAATGGGTGAGTCTGTGCACATAGTGTTGCCAGGCATCACATTATTATCTCATTTTTATTTATTTTGTTTTATTAATGTAAACTGCATTTCTTAAGAACCATATTTTTCACTAAGCAATCTGAATTAAAAATGAACAAAAAAAGCTTAACAAATAAGCCCATTAAGTTTAAAAGACAAACATTTCTAATGTGATCAGTAGGGAAAGAATCAGTCAATTACACTTTATTTTATACAGTATGAGTTTGAGTGAGCATCATTACAAGTTGCTTTAAAATTAAAATAAAACTAATTTTAACATCCACTCACCAGAGAACTTTTGCCTTAATACTTGCAACACTGTGCATAGCAGAGCTGTTCTTTTTGTTTGCTGCATGGCAAAAAAGTGATTCGAGGTGAAGCATATTAATGTTGTGCATCACCGTTTCTGACATGCAAGAGGTCAAGAACTGTTTCAAATAACCTTCAGGCCAGTAAACCAAATAAAACCTTCCTAGCCATAACTCACATTCTGAAAGAATGTGCAATTACACGTATGGTTATATTAGAATGACAATGTAACTGTACTCTGATGTATAAGTAATGAAAAAAGCCTTCAGATACTACCTCCATGGAAGGTGAAAATTTTGATTCTCTGTTATGTAGACTTCATTTCTGGACCTTTGATCCACTCACAGGCTTAAATTTGATGTTGAACCTATGAAGTTGTTAGAAATGTAAGGATGCATACGTTAATGTGTCCTGTTCTCCTAACCCTGCCACCAGTCTGCTTTAGACAAGTAGTAAAATCAATGTTAAGATTGTTATAATAATGAATTGATTCCAAGCCGACTATTTTGAATGAGTAAATTTGTCTTTCCCACATTGTTGATGAATTAATCTTACCTCTTAAAAGCTTGATAGGACAAGAGTAAATTGTTCTTCAGGAAACATGAAGCTTGTTTGTTTGTCACACTATGCGACTCTTCAATTCCACCCGGGGGATAAACGTTAACATTATACAAAGTTACTGTCTGTTATACCTGCATTTTTATCACTCTTTAATTTAATATTGTTTTTTTATCAGTATGCTGCTGCTGGAGTATGTGAATTTCCCCTTGGGATTAATAAAGTATCTATCTATCTATTGTGACACTATGGGTCACTGTTGCCCCGTAAAACCCACAGACAACACGTCTAAACACCAGGTAAAAGTCCCAGTAATATTTTTAATTATTACTATAATGTGCACAAAGCACCTCCACAATACACAATAATAAACAATCCTCCTCTCCACCCAGCAGCTCTGTCACACTTCCTCCCAACTCTGGCCCAGTCTGCTGGGTTTCCACAAGTCTTTATATAGTCCATGACCCGGAAGTGCTTCTCTCCTTCAGTCCATGTGATTCCATAGCACTTCCGGGTCATATGGAAACTCTTATTTTTCTTCAGCCCGGAAGTACTTCAGTTCTTCCGTCCCCGTGTCTAGGGAGTACTTCCGGGCTATAGGGAAAATAGCAATCCCTGTGCCTCCCTGCAGTGTGCCCTGGCGGCACCCACAGCATCCAGCAGGGCTGTGAAGCCGAACTCCATTTTCCATGATGCCCTGTGGGAATCCGGGGCACCACCATGTTGCAGGGAGGACTCTGGCCGGGATTATCTATCTATCTATCTATCTATCTATCTATCTATCTATCTATCTATCTAGTACTCCAGCATTCCCATGTACTCAATGTGAATGTGTAACTACCTTGTGCTCATCATTTGGAAAAGGGCACAGCAGAACGTACGTGTATTGTGATCACAGTAGCCGAAATGAGGTATTCTTCATAAATTATTACTTTATTATTTACAAATATCTGTAAAATTATATATTCTTAATATATCCTATCTAATATTCTCACAATCTCTTAAAATTATTTTTAACATAAAACTCAACTATTATTAAGATGGATATTAAAAATGATGGATATGAAAAATGATCAACAGTGAATGTGTAACTGTCTGAATCTTCTACCTAGTTGTGGACATTGGAGATTTAAAGTTCTTCATTTTGTTTAATGTATCTGTAATTATTAAATAGTGGGGTATAATATTTTTTGAGTGATCCACTACCTGTATGCAAAATCTTCATTTTATAAAATGTCAAAGAAGGATTTTAATTCTACACGAATATATTTTGTGTTGAAAATGAGTATATGAACACTAGTAGAGCATGATGATGGATGCTCAGATTATATATATATATATAAAATGTGTGCGTGTACAATATTTTGATGCTGTGTAAGAAGAAAACCTAATTAGCTGATTTGAATTTCTGTTAAGTTCACAAACCGCCTTATTGAGCTATCAAGGGGCATAATGGAAGGATTTGACTGGGCACTGCCATGTGTTAGTCTTCTTATATTTATTGCTCATTTAAATAATAATGTATTGCTGTCTGGATAGCTTCTTGATATTAACTAACTTCAGAGAACACTATTTAACAAACAGTATTTTTTTAGTTTTGTTCATTTAACTGTTTCCTTTTACCTGGGCAGCATTTTAACACATCAAAATAATGAAGCATTAGCCTAAAGATATTTTTCACCTCCCTCATTTTTACTTTTTTTAATCACACCTCAGCAACAAATTAATTTTTGTATTGTGGGAATGTCTGAAGAGAAGAAGGTATTATTCACTTTCTGTGAATAATTGGCATGTTCTCCCTTAAGTTTCCATTAATTTTCTCCTGGTTCTTTAATTGTATTGCATATTTACTTCAAGTTATGCAACATTTAGGCCAAATAGCAACTTAGAACTCCCCCTGTGTGACAATGGACATGTGAGGGTATGTGCCTTGCAGTCAAATAGCACACTGTCTGCGTTTTTGTATAAGCGGGTTTTAGAAAATGATGACTGCATGGCATGGTGGGTTTATTCTCCGCCTTCATAAACATCTGTTAACTAGGTCTTGTATGCCTCCTGCTATGAAAGGTGCCACATTGTATTGATTTAACTCTCGCTTTTTTGTTTTGCCTCCTTTAGTTTGTGTATGGATTGTACTTTATACAGTAGATGTACAGAAAATATTTTTCTTCTTTTGAAGTCCATGAAAGAGGCTGTTTAACACGTTTAGCACATTCGGTGTGGTATTTAACTTGCATTAGAGGGCAGTAGCACCAAGACATTACAAGGATGCTGGCACTGAAACTTCAGTTTACACCTTGCAAGGAGTAGGTTAAAACCTGCTGAACACGTGATGTCCTTGCCTGACAGCTTTTAAATTATACAAGTTGTTAAGTTATCTTTTACAACAGAGTACAGCTAAAGCTTGATGCCATAAAGTTTTGGCATTGTCTTTTCTCCATTTGCCATATCAAAAAACTGTGGTTTCCAGCTTAATTTGGCACATAGTTGCAGAGTAACTTAACAATGTTCTTCCTAATCCATACTGAAAAGCTTTCCTAATTATAAGCAGGGTATTTTTCCATCTAAATGGATTTGGCCTTCTTGTCCATTTGTACTGTCTTCTTATAAGAAGCTTTAGAAATGAGGGGTCATCCCTTTGGTCCTGCCTTTGTAGTAACTTTAGCATCATCATCTTTATTCAACTTGCCGAAAGTGATCACACTTGAATGGATATAAATGCACGCAAATCAATGTAGTTTCAGGTGCTTGTTTTGAAAATATATTTTTTCACTAGTCCTTCACTCTTCACTGTGTTATTTAATCTCCGAGTACAAGTAGGGATAATTAAACAGTTGAATATTTTTCCTGTGACGTATTTAAAGTGGTCTAAATTTGCATGACCTGCTTTTTAAACAACTGAGCTTGCTGAGACATGGTAGTGCTGTCTTCAACACAGTGGTACTTCATTTCTGATTCAGCATGTAAATAAATGTTTTAAACTTGCAACCAATGTATGCACTTTGTATTAAATTAGCAAGAAATGCTCAAGGTACTAGTAAACTGTTGAATGTTTGAGCTAGTCATCAGCATATTGTGATCTGTTTTTGCGTCTACCATTTTTGTTAAGGTATTTTGTGTGTTGAAAGTGGATGCAAGAAAAAAAGTGTTAAATGGATTTTTTTTTCATCCTTCTTTGCTGTTTCTACTGAGTCTTTGTGTACTCCTTAACTGAAAGCAGCTTTCATAACTCGTGATGATGAAAGAATTACTGCTTAGCAGTGGAAAATTAAAAGACTGGCTTCAGTGGGTTTGGTCATTGCACATTGACAACAATTACAAGAGCATGAAATCCATTGACTTATTTTTCTAATAACACCTTGCTGTGTTCTACACAGCTATTAGTGTCAATTCCACAGGAAATAAAGGATTGATGGCGGCAAATCCAGGCCTAAACTGCTTATTTGTTTCATACCTTAAAATGCAGATTCTGCATAAACAGTGGCATTTATTCTCAGAGCAACAGAGTCCCTTTTTTATTTTTCAGTTCTTTTTGTAAATTGAATGTTACAACCTTCATTTATTGTTCATTCTTCAAAATGCATTCAATTGATCCCGTCCATTTTTTTAACTGCAGCTTCACTGTGTTAACAGTGTGTTCTTCAATGCCAATTTGTGTTTTAAAATGGTGTAACTGTGAAATGCATTTAACCTATTACTGATGTAATGTTTAAAGCAAATAAATTTAGCATGCCTCTTAAGTGTGTTTGCCCATATTTTTTTTACTAAAGAAACCTTTTTCTCACCAATATATAAATGAAGAATGTTATGCAATTTAGAAATATTGTATTGTTTTGTATGTACATTTAAAAAGTAAGTACATCCTCTTGCCCATCTCTGGTTTTTACATAACTAACAAATCATGCAGTGTCTCCGAGTCCTAAAATTAGACAAATGGCCTCACAGATCAAGCATCCTGCGTTCAAAGTTTGCCCCCAGATATTATCTATGTGGAATTTGAATGTTCTCCACATGACTTTCCAACTTTTTCTTCCACATCACTGAAGATGTACAGGTTATTTGATTGGCAGTTTGTGTGTGTGTGTGTGTGTGTCAGTGAGCACTGCAATGGACTGGCAATGCAATGTTTCCTACCTTGTGCCAGATGCTGCTGGGCTAGGCTGTGGTCACCACTCTAATTGGACTAAACACATTCCAGAGTGTTGTGTTAAACTTCGGTGACAGAACACGGCACAACTCAGTAAAATATTCTACACTTTCCATGTGAAAGAATAATCTCTTAAATTTGTGTGCCAATCTTTTACATGTAAGCATTGTGGGGGATATGGAAATTATCATGAGATTATCAAATGTAAAGCAAGAAGCAATGCTTTCTGAAGTGAACACAATTTGGATGACATTAATTGTATACCTCTTTTGGACATTGGGGGTAACCTGAGTATGGAGGATGACATATTAAGTCCAATCTGAAATTGACCCAAGTCAGACCCAACTCCCTATAAAGCAGCAGTGCTGACTGGTGTGCCATCTTCCTTTTCCCTCTCCCATTATTGGAATATTTCAGTTAAAAACAAAACTTGACTTTTATTTATTTTTTTTTAACCCTGTGGCCTACAAGAGCTAACCCAGCTACAATAATACAGTGAGAAATAAACATTTGTTTTATTTAAAATGAATAAATTAATTTCACTTCACAAAGGAGAATTAAAGTTATGTAGATTCTGGAAGACATTCAATTTTGTAAATGCTGTACCTTTTAGTTTAGTTCAGTATCTTTTGATTTGATATTAAACCTCTTTCTTTTGTCTGCTCTTGAGCAGTCTGAAAGGAGAAGTTTTTAAGTTAATTTGAATATAATATACTATTATGGCTTACATATTAATAACTAATTTTAATACAATGTCTAAAATGAGAATAATATCTGGGAAAAAATTAAATGTATTATTGTCACATTATTTTCATTACAATCTGACCAAGGTAGCCCAGCTTGTGATAGTTGTGGTTTCTGGCTAATGTAGAATTCCCAGGTCTGCATGGCTCCTTTTCTCTTTACCCTGTACACCTCGGACATTATGTATAACACCGAATCAAGTCACTTGCAGTAATTCTCTGATGATTCTGGACTAATGGGCCTATGATCACAACACCGGGACACTGATCATTGACTTTCACTGCCACAAACCACCTCTATGACCAGTCTCTGTTCAGGGACTGGATGTGGGTCACTGCCACCCTTACTTGGATGGTCCACATCAGTAACAGGTTGGACTGGAACTATATCAGAAAGGGCAGAGTAGGCTCTTCTTTTTTTTTTTTCCTTAGGAGGCTGTGTACCTTTAATGTGAGTAATGACACTCTTCATGTTTTCTGTAACTCTGATGGCCATGCGATTTTCTCTTCAAGAGACGCCCACCGAATCAACAAGCTAAGTTAAGGGATGCACTTTAGACCCACTGGAGGTAGCACTGAAGGAGGAGGAAATAAAACAAAACTGAGCAGCATTGTAAGCAATGCTGCACATCCTTATTACTGAACTTCTGTAAAATACCAGATTTTTGCCGAGGACAAATAAAATGCTATCCTTCTGTCAATCTAGCGATCTAAAGACAATTCAATTCCCTGGCAGGCCCTCTGTTTTCTGCAGGTTTCTGCCACACAGTTTGTCCAGGTACTGGGCCAACGGGAAGCCACCGCTTCTTCTCCTATTATAGTTTAATGGTGGTTGACAAACCAACTTAACAGCTGGACTGAAGTAGCTGCAGGAGGAAATAAATGTACAGCCTTATACTACAAGATATGCCCGGCTTTTATTTCAAAGTATCGCTGTAAACTTTACTTTGCGCTCATCTGAGGATGCACTTGTTTTAAATGGAAGGCAGAGTGTCACGCAGCGGGAGGAATCTGAGTCACAAATACGGATTTATCTTCCATCACATCCAGTTAAGTTCCTGGCCCTGGGCAACACTAGTCAGACTGTGATTCACCTACAATCAGTGAGCTTTAAGGTTAGCATGTGACATAACAAAGCATGAACTTATATTCCCAAACACTAACCCGACGATCTCAGATTCACCACTACATTAAGAAAGAGCCGAGCTGCAGATCTGCACAAATCTGCTCCAATGAAGAGGGCTGCCTTTGCATTACAATAATACCTATGATGGATACTTTCTATAAAGGCTTTTGTGCACTGAAATCGTGAGTTTTCATGGCTTTCGAATGGCAGTAACTCTGTTATCTTTAACTTTGTTGTTGTCAATTCATGTAGTTTTACTACGTACATATCACGTGACATAACCATGTGCCTCCGGCCTGCTAAAGCTATCATGTGATAGAAATGTGTGATCTAATTGGCTGTTCCACAGAACTCCTGTAACGTTCCGCTGGGGATGTCTGCAGCTGAATTGTCCTCACCCTGTGTTCTAAAACGGACTACTGTATTCCCAAGTTATCCCCCAACGTTCATTAAAAAAAAATAAACAAATACAGCCATTTTGATGCCGGAACAAAATACAGTACATACATACACACGCCATGACGGCTTTATTTATTGATTTAGTTAACTCTATAATGACATTATTTCAAAAGGCTGATGTAAATTTAAAGTGAGAAAAATGTCCGGTTTTGAGTAAAAAAAAATGATCGGTTAGCGAAATGCGTTATGAGATTTGATTAATCTTCAAATATGACAAAAGATACGGCCAGGCAGGTTGCGTAATGGTGACAGATTATATGCATGCGACCCCACATTACAGTAAATAACTCTGGAAACAACTGTATATGGAACCCTCAAAGAGACTCAGAGAACTGACGACGGCACATGGTTTTGACAGAGGAGGCCTGTGGGTGGCAGAAATAGTTCCAAAGGTTGCTAAGAAAAAAAATGGCTAATGCACTCTAAGAAACTCTTTTATTTTGAAATTAAGCATTTACTATAGTTAAACTAAATAAAATATATGTTGCCTCAAAATGTGTCAAAGAGGTTTATATATGCTTCTGGCAACCTATTACTTATGTCTAGTGTGTTTATTTTTTTTTTGTGATGGGGTGTCGCAGTGGCTTTGACATTTCTAAGGATTCACTGTCCCCATTTGGGAGATGCCACAGATACTGAAGAAAATGCCTCATTACTTAAAACTTGTAATGGATAAGAATTGAACCTGGAGTATCAATACTTGATTGCATGGCAAGCATGGCAACCATTACACTTCCCATGGAGCATAAACAGTGTTTCTACTTTATTAATAAAGTAGATCAACTATATTATTCATACTTTGAGCTGTACCCAGGGGCCAAAGCTGAAATGTAGTGAACAAAATATTATTTCTGTGGGCTCGAAAAACAAAGCTGTGCTATAAAGAACAAAGAGAAATTGTGCTTTAAAGGCTTACTTCCTGTGCAAAACTCCATCCATCCATCCATCCATTGTCTCCCGCTTATCCGAGGTCGGGTCGCGGGGGCAGCAGCTTGAGCAGAGATGCCCAGACTTCCCTCTCCCCGGCCACTTCTTCTAGCTCTTCCGGGGGAATCCCAAGGTGTTCCCAGGCCAGCCGGGAGACATAGTCCCTCCGGCGTGTCCTGGGTCTTCCCCGGGGCCTCCTCCCGGTTTGACGTGCCCGGAACACCTCACCAGGGAGGCGTCCAGGAGGCATCCTGATCAGATGCCCGAGCCACCTCATCTGACTCCTCTCGATGCGGAGGAGCAGCGGCTCTACTCTGAGCCCCTCCCGGATGACTGAGCTTCTCACCCTTTGTTTAAGGGAGAGCCCAGACACCCTGCGGAGGAAACTCATTTCAGCCACTTGTATTCGCAATCTCGTCCTTTCGGTCACTACCCATAGCTCATGACCATAGGTGAGGGTAGGAACATAGATCGACTGGTAAATTGAGAGCTTTGCCTTGTGGCTCAGCTCCTTTTTCACCACGACAGACCGGTGCAGAGCCCGCATTACTGGAGATAGATAGATAGATAGATAGATAGATAGATAGATAGATAGATAGATAGATAGATAGATAGATAGATAGATAGATAGATAGATAGATACTTTATTAATCCCAATGGGAAATTCACCGATCCGCCTGTCGATCTCACGCTCCATTCTTCCCTCACTCGTGAACAAGACCCCAAGATACTTGAACTCCTCCACTTGGGGCAGAATCTCGCTCCCAACCCTGAGAGGGCACTCCACCCTTTTCCGGCTGAGGACCATGGTCTCGGATTTGGAGGTGCTGATTCCCATCCCAGCCGCTTCACACTCAGCTGCGAACCGATCCAGAGAGAGCTGAAGATCACGGCCTGATGAAGCAAACAGGACAACATCATCTGCAAAAAGCAGTGTCCCAATCCTGAGTCCACCAAGCCGGACCCCCTCAACACCCTGGCTGCGCCTAGAAATTCTGTCCATAAAAGTTATAAAAGTGACAAAGGGCAGCTCTGGCGGAGTCCAACTCTCACTGGAAACGGGTTCGACTTACTGCCGGCAATGCGGACCAAGCTCTGGCACCGATCGTACAGGAACCGAACAGCCCTTGTCAGGGGGTCTGGTACCCCATACTCTCGGAGTAGGCCTACCCCCACAGGATTCCCCGAGGGACACGGTCGAATGCCTTTTCCAAGTCCACTGCTAAGGGTGTAGAGCTGGTCCACTGTTCTGCGACCAGGACGAAAACCACACTGTTCCTCCTGAATCCGAGGCTCGACTATCCGACAGACCCTCCTCTCCATGACCCCCGAATAGACTTTTCCAGGGAGGCTGAGGTGTGTGATCCCTCTGTAGTTGAAACACACCCTCCGGTCCCCTTTCTTAAAGAGGGGTACCACCACCCCGGTCTGCCAATCCAGAGGCACTGCCCCTGATGCCCATGCGATGTTGCAGAGGCGTGTCAACCAAGACAGTCCCACAACATCCAGAGCCTTGAGGAACTCCGGGCGTATCTCATCTACCCCCGGGACCCTGCCACCAAGAAGTTTTTTGACCACCTCAGTGACCTCAGTCCCAGAGATGGGGGAGCCCCACCTCTGAGTCCCCAGGCTCTGCTTCCTCATTGGTCTTCGAAGTACTCCCCCCCACCGACCCACGATGTCCCGAGTCGAGGTCAGCAGCGCACCATCCCCACCATATACAGTGTTGACACTGATTTTTTCTTAAATAGTGTTTCTAATTATAAACGAAAAGTTAAATTACCATCCCGTGAACTTGGCATCATCATTCCGCGGCAGTCTTCCTTTACTGAGTTGAAGGCGTATTGGAAGCGCACGCGCAAAAATTTGCGCGCGCTTGGAGGGTGAAGAACGCCAACGGCCTGTGATTGGACAGCCGAGTGCATAAAGACTGCTTGTGTAAGAGCTTACTTCTTTCTCGCTGGTGTAACAGTCAAGGAAGGAAGGAATGGCGGTGATACTAGGATACTGGGATATTCGAGGGGTAAGTGTAAACTATAGATCTAACTGTTAGATAATAATGTTCGACACGGAGATGCTGTCTGGAAGGTTTACTTTGTTTACTCGGTTTGACAGATGATGTCGTTTCTTGGCTGCATCAAGAAAGTAGCCTGGCGTGCGCTTTTAAATCCCGTGATCCTTGGAACAGGTCTCATTTTTCTTCCGTATTTTTCAGCTGTAGTATACAATGTTAAAATATGTCGTGGAAAACTTTGCAAAGTACTCCCCGCGGCGTTTGTGATTTTATGTACAACTTTATCTTAATCAATATAACCTCTTCATGAAAAGCAGAAAAAAGCGTAATACAAAATGCGACGTCAGAAGTAATGTTTTTCTTGCATAAACCTCAGTATCAAAAAAGTGTTAGAACGTGTGTAGCAAACCTAAACCCTTTCTGCAAGCTCACTTGTAAACAGTTTAAACGGATCTGTTGGTGATGTCAGGTACTTCAACTGTGCCAATCCTCTGTTCATTGTCACTCCAAGAAACGGTAGACTTGGTGATAAAGCACCTGAGGCGGGTGATGCGAGTGTGTTTTATCCAGATACCTGATCCTTACACATGGCGACAAGGAGGACGAGCTCGGAAAATGTGAAATAATAAACGGGGCAACGTATGTGATATGGCTCTTTGAAATTAAGTTACAAGTAGAAGTCGAGCAGAATGACCTCTTTTATTGGATAACTAGGAAGATTACAATATGCAAGCTTTCAAGATAGATCGGGCCCCTTCTTCAGGCAAGTTAAAGTCCAAGGACACACGAGTGATGTTGCTGCCAGGTCCGTCTTGCCTTTTGTGTTTTTTTTATTGTTATCAATGACAAATTCTCGAGCGCTTGCACTGGTTAGCGACTTAATATTCAACAATGGGGGCAACAAAAAGCAGGAAAGGCAATGACGTGGTAGACGCTTTTACCGAGGGATCTTAAACCGCACCATTAAAGCGGCAGCGCAAATCCACGCAGTCTAAAAGAGGAAAACCGAATACGTGACCCTACTCAAACAGCCTTACATTAAAAGCGGTTGTGCACAATGGAGCATCCCTACTGTATAAAACTGCAATGCAGGCAATAGAGTAACAGAGCCGTGTATTCATATCTCAATAAGGCACTGTGCGGAGTTAATGGCAGCTGCTGAAGTTTAGAAGAAGGGTCCGCAGTGTATTCAGCCTTCAGCCTCTCCTTTGTCTTATTTTCTACTTAGTTGTTAGTACACTTTTTTATGATGACGCGTTAAATGCGTGTGCCTAGTTTATATATTGTTCCATATTTGTTTTTTCACCGCCTTCTCTGGTACAACTCTATTCTAGGCTGTTGTAGAAACTTTTACAGTTGGAATTTGCCATCTCATCAAACTGTTTGCATTGTAGGAGGAAACCAGAGTTCTTTTCAGATTTATCAACTTACTAATAGGAAAAACACTTGGCTGCCTCAGTCATTAAACATGCCAAAAAGGTCAACATGTTCTAAAACCTACCCTTCATAAGTTCAAAGATGAAAAAGGTAATGTTGTTGCAACAAAGACCCAATGGAAAAATAAATGCACAGATGGAAGGTATTTGAGATCAACTTAAAATACAAATGTGTAAAACAGGAGTGATGCTGTTTTTTTTTTTTTTGTTTCCTATCAGATGTTCACATGTCCCTTTTTGTTCTGCTTAACAGTAATGCATCGCCCGTACAAATGAGCAAGTTGTAAAATTAAAAATTAATACCAATAAAAAATAACAAAAACCTGCAGCCACAGTGTGACCCCAGGACCGAGGTTGGGACACACTGGCATAAACTACCTCCTAATAGGCTCTGGGTTCATATGGCTCTCTAAAATAGACAAGAGGTGTTTGTTGCCCGTCAAGTATGTGATTATTTAATTTTAATGTTTGGACATTTTGTACTGATTTGTTTTTCACTGAATAGTTTTATATTGAGATTTATTACATAATGTAAATTCATACATTTTTTTAGTTTTCTTTAATACCTGTCTTTAAACTTAGTTCTTAGTTTTCTTTTGGCTTCAGCTGTTTAGCTTTGTAATATGGTTATCTTAAGGGTATTAATGTTTCTACGATTTCTTAAAATGTTGGAACATATTATTGGCAGAGTATTGTACACTAATTTCTTTTTTTCTCTCATTTTACATTATTTTGTCATTGTAGCTGGCTCAGCCCATTCGGCTACTCCTGGAGTATACAGAAACGAAGTATGAGGACAAGTTGTATTCTTGTGGCGAAGGTGTGTTAAGTTTGTCCTTTGAGCTACTCTACTCACATTATCCGTACTTGGAATGTTGTCCTCTTAATCTAGAAAATTTATTCAGACCGTATTTCCCACTTTTTTTTTTCCCTTTCTGAAATAGCTTCTGTAAAAATCCAGATTTCCTTTTAGGTAGAACTTTATTTGTACCTATCTTGTAGAGGTGCTCTTTTCGTTGAACATTACAGATTACCTTTCACATCGAGTCTGTCAGTTGCCTGTGCTTTGACGCAGACAGCTAGAGTGAGTCTAAAATGAGAAGATATCCTCTTTAATAAAATCCCTTTGTGCGTCCAGGTGTCCATGTGTGTGTGTGTGGGGCTTCTGGTGAAGTGCGTGTGTGTGGGGCTTCTGGTGAAGTGCGCATGCGCGGGGCACGGTGCGACACGCGATATTACTGTTAGAGAAAGTTAGAGGCATTTTACGGAAATACAAACCAGTATTACTGCGAGAGGAAATTAAAGGTACACAATACAGTGACACATCTTACAGCCACATACAAGACTGTATTACCGCCAGAGAAAATTAAAGGTATGTTACAGACGTACAAGCCTGCGGACGTACAAGACAGTATTACTGTCACAGAAAATTAAAGACACACAATACACGGCGGCAGCCCACGAAGAACGGTCAGCCAAGCAAGTAAACATCAACAAAAGAAAGGCTGAAAGAGAAAAATATGACCAACAAAAAGAATGAGGTCAAAGTCCCTTGCCATTTAATATAGACTGTTCCTACTACTGTTTATGCAGTACTGTTCTAGTGCCCGTTATTGTAATGGGCTAAATGACTAGTAATCAATACATTTTTAATTTTCCTTGCCTGTGTCAAACTTATCACTCAATTTTTGGTAAATTTAACCGTGCAGCTAATTTCAGTATCCTGAACTTTTTTATATCTTCAGCATGTGGAAAGTGTATATTAAACATGTGTACCATATACAAGTATATACTATCAATGCCTCAGATTGTTTATACTAAGAAGTAACACACTAGCATTATTGGGATAGATTCACTGCATTCTGCTACTTATAGTTTCTAATATTTTAATAAGTAGGACTATCTTTTCTTTTGTAGCCCCCAACTATGACAAAAGCTGCTGGTTCAATGAAAAGGACAAACTTGGGCTGGATTTCCCCAATGTAAGTATTGTGTAATAGCTCAAATAAAGGCATTTTGGGAGAGATCCAAAATAAGTCAGAAAGCTTAAACCTGCTCACTGCTGTTAAATATTGGTTGCATGTCACTGCTTGTTTTACAGTTAATACAAGGGAGCAGGTTTTTTTTTTTTTTTTTTTTGCTCTTTGACATCAGTATTCTGAGTTATGTATCCGCATGTGCTACTAACCTCTGTCTGGTTTCTCTGAAATTATCTTCCTAATACAGATTGAACTATATAATATTTGAGCACCTTAATTTTTATTTGTAATTAGTAATCGACTTTTATTAATATAAATCAGATTGAATTATTTTTAGGATAAAGACAAACATATGCTCCAAAAGAATAAGGATTAAATATCCTTAAACCCTAAATTTTTTTTTTTTTACTTGAATATTAAGTTATTTGTAGCAGGATATTTTGAACAGATTGTTTCTCAATTCTATTTTTTTCACCGCACATTCAGCTAAAATGAAGCACCTTTTTATTCAGAAAGATTTTTAAATTTTAGACTTTATTGTACTGCATAATGCTGCAAACATTTTCCTAGCCGATTTTAAAACATCTGCATGTTAACTCGCAATTTAAGTTAAAAAGTGTGTCAGAGTTCTTGCAAGTAATTATATGGTTTAGTCTAGAGCCTTAGCTACATAGAGGTGAGGCATGGTTCATGTTCTTGAGTAAACTGATAGAGGCTTTCCAGATCTGGAAATAAGTGTTTCAAGCACTTATTTGTTTGTGAACAATAGAATAATTTCATTCTGTAGGTTTACAGGACCTGTTCAACACGCGCACTTTTAAAATGTATTCTTTTTTTTTTTTTTTTTTTTTTTTTCCTCCCCAGCTTCCTTATCTGATTGATGGAGATGTGAAGATTACTCAGAGCAATGCTATTTTGCGATACATTGCTCGCAAGCATAGCATGTGTATGTATACATATTTTGACCAAGACCAGACCAAAGATTAAACATTTTGTATAGATTGCATATTTATACTTGGTGTACTGTACAAATGTACATAATATATCCTTGTGTTCCTTAAATACAATGGAATTTATCTTAATGCACTTAAAATGGATATATAGTAGAAAAAGGTTTCCTTTATTTCAATATCCTTGTATCCTAATCTCCCCTATTTTAATTGCGTAATTATAAAAAAAAATAATTACTAACACTTTATACACTAGTCTTTACAGAATAAAATATAGCATATTGTTCAAACTGAGATGTTCATGCTGCTGTGATACTATGTTCAAATAGTGCTTCATACTCAGAATAAAAACTTTTTCTAAGTTCAGAATTTTTTTTCCAATCCTACATTTGAGTTATTGGTTTCTTATTTGGCATTTGTGATCTTAAAAAAAAATCACAAGAACAAATACAAAAATGATATTCAAGCAAGCATTTGACAGTCACCCTGAACTGTTTGCACTTACACATCAGACCCTTTATAGTTCAGTGTGTTATTTTCTTTTCTGCATATTAGACTAGTTCTTAATACATCTGGCTCACTGCTGTAGGAGTTTGTTTGAATCCAAGATCAGTTACTGTCTTTATGGGATGTCCACATTTTTTTTTTATCAGCACATCTTAGGTTAATTAGTGACTCTGAATGATCCTGTTATGAGTGTGTCTGAGTGTGTGAACGTCTTGTAGCCCATTCTACAGTTGGATTCTGCATTGTGGCCAGTACTATTACAGTAGCACTGACTCAAGTTGGTGAATACTTTTTTTTTCTCTCCCTCCCTCTAGAGTAATACAGGTATTTTGAAAAACACTCAACATTGCAAACTCAGTAACTCAAAGCAAACTAATAAATTGTCAGTTTGAAATTTTAAAATGTGCTCTGTTAATTGAGTAATTATTAAAATTATGGGTTTACTGTAATCACTTTATATATTTTAAATTGTTTTCAGCATTGCCATTTTACTTTTTTAATTTTATATATAAATTCAATATATATGTTAATTGTAATCTGGGGGATAATTATTCCCATCAGAATGAAAAATGCTTTTCACTACTTTATCTATTTTTGTAGGTGGTGAAACTGAAGAGGAAAGCATCAGAGTAGACCAGTTAGAGAATCAGCTAATGGATTTCCGCAATGGTTTTGTGATGCTGTGCTATAATCCAGATTATGTAAGCAACAAATCAAATGTTCACTACTTTATTGCTGTATTTATAGTTTAACTTTGAGTTTTCTCTGAATAATACATACAATCCAAGGAATAAATATTCTGGATTCAAGAAGCTATAAAAATTCTTTTCCCTCGCAAACTGTCTCTAGACAAATACTTTGCATCAATTTACATTTTTCAATCTGTATACGTGCTTTTATGTGGAATCCCTAGCACCAGCAGCATCTGAATTAATGCTATTTAATCTTTGTTCATGTAAGTATTCTGCTGATACTCCAGCTCCTGCTGTCATCCTAGATGTAGAGTACTGTCATCAGACTTCTACATATACTGAAAAGCATCGGCAAACACAACTCCGTCTAGCCAAATTCTGGTCTGTTTTAGAGACTTGCTACGACAAACCAATCAGAGTGCAATTAGAGTATAATTTTTGAAAAACATTTTTATTTGTTGTTTTTTTTGCCCATTTACAACATAGTATTTTTTTTAAAAGCGTTTGCTTCCAGGGGTCAAAATCAAATAGGTAATGTGAATAAATGCCAAAAACTGCGACAAATGTCTTAACATTCATTACCTTTTGGTTCTGCATCTATACAAATCTATACTGAATCTATATAAGGCAGGCCAATCAAAAGTAATTAAAATAACAATCTGAAATAGCCTAATTATCAATTGTTAATTTTAATTGTTGTGTGTGATAAATATATTCTGAAAAATGTTCCAGAAAGTTATGGGGGAAAATTAAAAATCCTAACCATCAAAGTATTGGAATGATTGATTTACTGATCTTGTACTTGACCTTTTGTACTTCTATTGTGTGAGAGACTGTAGACTATTCAGTCCATCTAACTTTTTTTTCTTCTTTGGCTTGGTTTTCTTGTTTTAATTTAGGGAATATTAAATACTTAATTCCATATCTAATTCATACATGTTCGTTTTTCTGTGCATATCCATGTGCAAGGATGCATTTGTTTATGGAAGCTAACAAATGTTAAGATTGAATTCCTTTTAATAGGCATTTCCATCCTTACAGTATTGTAAATTTATTTATTGAATATTTGTATGACTTTGATTATTAAATGGCTGTTTAATTGCATGCTGGATAAGTGCAGTTTGTAATTTTTTGTTGTTTTGACATTTTAGGAAAAAAAAAGACCTGGATATTTAGAAAACTTACCAAATGTATTGAAGCTATTTTCCAGCTACCTTGGAGAGAGGAAGTGGTTGGCCGGAGAAAAGGTAGTCTGCAAATCTACTGTTTATTCTGGTGTTTAAATTTTGTAGTTTTGTGGCTTTTTGTACTCTTCATTAAATTTCTGTATAGCAAGTAGTTAGTGGTACTCTGAAATATATGTAAATGCAATGCCATATACAGGTACTGGAAAATCTCATGTCAAAAGAAATATAGCAGGCAACTTTATGTATTGCAGTTGTCATTGGCTTATAGCTTTTAAATATTTTACATATTTAAATATGATTTCTAACTAAAACTCACTTCTAATAGTCTAAGAGAGATGAATAATTTACATATGATTTGTAAATGTTAGTTTGATTTTTCAGAAATTATTTTCAAATTTTAAAACAAAATACATGCTAAGCTGTCATAGCACTATCAAATGCCTTTTCCTGGTTTTGTTATTTTATGAAGTTTTGAAAAGAAAATTTTCAAAAATAAAACCATTGCTGTAGTTCCCTAATGAGTATTTGTGGGCCTATGTTGATTGTGCTTGCTGTTAACCACATTGAAACTTACCAACTGCACACAAAGTGAAAATATACTGAACCTTAAACTACTGCCATGTATGAAATTGTGCCAACATTTACTTCAAATCTGAGAACCCATTTTCAGTTTAATGTTCTTTGTAATTAATAAAATAGACAGGTGGATTGAAATTTTGATGTGGATAAAATGCATATTTAAATTGGAATTTGTTGGACGAAGTATTAAGTATTTCAGATTTTTTCTTTTACACCGAAAGAGTCCACTATTTGCAGTACTACTGTGCACTCAAGAGTTAATGTCTTCAGCTTATGCTGTTGGCATTGTCCATATTAATGCCTCTGACTAGCTGTACAATGCAGCAAAGCAACTCCCGAGTGCATTTGGTATCTCCAGAATTTTCCTCTCTTCCTGCATTGACTGTGACCAACTGGTGTTAAAGGGCTAGCAGACTTTCTGCCAACCAGTTAGTGATCCGTGTTTCTCTTACCTGCTAGATGCCATCCATAACTGCAGGCCAATCCAAATGACTGTACAAGTTTATGTAAAGAGATTATGCCCAAGGAAGCTTCATAAACTGAAAATCTATTACTTCCAAGTAATCAACCCTGAATGGGATATCTTTCTAGACCATCTAAGTTTCCATTAAACCGTGAATATAACAGCATACATATGACTCCAATGTGGGAGGAAAAGCCCTTGGTGGGGTGGGAAGCCACAAGATGAGCTGATAAACTCCAGAGGATTGGCAGTTGGAGAAGGAATCGGACCCAGAAAATGTATTTAAATTTCATTTCAGAAGGCTTTTTTTTTTATTTCAAATTTCTTCTTTTCTGCAGATCACATTTGTTGACTTCATCATGTATGAGCTGTTAGATCAGCATGTTATGTTTGAAACAACTTGCCTAAAGGATTTCAAAAACCTAAAGGAATTTCTTAGTCGATTTGAGGTAATACAAGGACATAATGTAAAAGTGCATATCTAGTTAAAGAATTAGAATAAATTCTTTGGAGAAAAAAAATGCAGCTTTAAATGTAATCTTGTTTGTAATCTGCAAAGCATCCATCCATTTTACAATGTGCTTATTCAGTTCAAGTTCATGACTAGTCTTGCACACACCCACATGGTATGGTATATAGAAAACTAAACTGTCCTTTCTGTATCATACAATATCCGCTACCTTTCGTCTCTGACATGTTCATAATTTTAATTGGTTCTTTATTGGCACTT